>NW_019524895.1:85067-86358 GCF_002814215.2 Seriola lalandi dorsalis | reverse complement strand
GACCGGGCCCTGGCTGTGAAAGAAGGGAACACACACACACACACACACACACATTTACACACATTAAACTAAATTTTCCCTCCATTACATCATGACGATTGACAGTTAGACGAGCCCTCTGATTGGCCGACTGTCACTCATGTAACAACAGGGCTGATGTCGGGTTGATCGGTGTTTGTTATGAGCCTGATGAGCCGCCGTCTGTGCTGAGGATGATGTAAGCGTGATGCCACAGCGTCATGTGACACCTGTACAGCTGTTTATCGTGTCTCTTTGTGGTGGTTTTGTGTCTGGCAGGTCTCTTCAGTATCTGTGACTACAGGCCACAGAGCGTGAACTCCTCTCAGTCTCTCAGTCGTCTCATGATTTACTGATGCGTTCATTATCTTCATGAAATAGGAAATATAAAACAAAACCACCTGAGGACTTCTGCTGAACAATTAGCAGAAGTGACTGAAGCCATAAAGTGAGTCAAGTGATAATAAAGTGAGTGAAGAGGAGAAAAGAAAAAAAAAAGATTGGAAACTATTTCAAACATTTCAGGTCAAACTGCTGCAAAAACACACAACTGTTAACAAGGTTAGCCACCTGCTACGCTAACAGAGATACATGAGACAGAGGGAACAACAGGAGGTCAACAGAAAACAGATGGAGGAGGAAGAGGAGAGGAGGAGAAGAAACAGGAGAGGAGAGGAGGAGAAGAGATAAAAACAGAATGTGAGAGTTGTTGTTTCTGACTGACGTCCTGCTGAAACACACACAGGACTTATTTATTATCACAGCTCAGCTGTGCGAGTGTGTGTGTGTGTGTGTGTGTGTGTGTGTGTGTGTGTGTGTGTGTGTGTGTGTGTGTGTGTAAATGATTGTCCAATCAGCTGCAGCTCCTCAGGTTACCGGGCAGATTAGACCTCAGTGTGTCAGTGTACAGGTCTGTTGTTGTTTTCAGGCTTGAAGACGTAGTAACAGTATGAGCTGGTGAACTGTGAGTTAGTTACAGCAGGTTTTTCTTTATCATCTCTCATCTGGTCTGTTTAATGTAACGTTAGTAACGGTCACTTTAGTAACGGTCACTTTAGTAACAGTCATTTTAATAACAGCAACTTTAGTAACGGTCACTTTAGTAACTGTCACATTAGCAACAGCAACTTTAGTAACGGTCATGCCAGTAACCGTCACGTTATAACCGTCACTTTAGTTACGGTCACTTTAGTAACGGTCACTTTAGTAACGGTCACTTTAGTAACTGTCACTTTAGCAACAGCAACTTTAGTAACGGTCATGCCAGTAACCG
>NW_019524895.1:83766-84699 GCF_002814215.2 Seriola lalandi dorsalis | reverse complement strand
GTATGAGCTGGTGAACTGTGAGTTAGTTACAGCAGGTTTTTCTTTATCATCTCTCATCTGGTCTGTTTAATGTAACGTTAGTAACGGTCACTTTAGTAACGGTCACTTTAGTAACAGTCATTTTAATAACAGCAACTTTAGTAACGGTCACTTTAGTAACTGTCACATTAGCAACAGCAACTTTAGTAACGGTCATGCCAGTAACCGTCACGTTATAACCGTCACTTTAGTTACGGTCACTTTAGTAACGGTCACTTTAGTAACGGTCACTTTAGTAACTGTCACTTTAGCAACAGCAACTTTAGTAACGGTCATGCCAGTAACCGTCACGTTAGTAAACGTCACTTTAGTAGCGGTCACGTTAGTAGCGGTCACTTTAGTAGCGGTCACGTTAGTAACGGTCACTTTAGTAGCGTCACTTTAGTAACGGTCACGTTAGTAACGGTCACTTTAGTAGCGGTCACGTTAGTAGCGGTCACTTTAGTAACGGTCACGTTAGTAGCGGTCACTTTAGTAGCGGTCACGTTAGTAGCGGTTACTTTAGTAGCGGTCACGTTAGTAACGGTCACGTTAGTAACGTTAGTAACGGTCACGTTAGTAGCGGTCACTTTAGTAGCGGTCACGTTAGTAGCGGTCACTTTAGTAGCGGTCACTTTAGTAACGGTCACGTTAGTAGCGGTCACTTTAGTAGCGCTCACTATAGTAGCGGTCACTTTACGGTCACTTTAGTAGAGGTCACGTTAGTAGCGGTCACTTTAGTAGCGCTCACTTTAGTAGCGGTCACGTTAGTAGCGGTCACTTTAGTAACGGTCACGTTAGTAACGGTCACGTTAGTAGCGGTCACGTTAGTAGCGGTCACTTTAGTAGCGGTCACGTTAGTAGCGGTCACTTTAGTAGCGGTCACGTTAGTAACGGTCACTTTAGTAGCGTCAC
>NW_019524895.1:71047-83321 GCF_002814215.2 Seriola lalandi dorsalis | reverse complement strand
AGTAACGGTCACGTTAGTAGCGGTCACTTTAGTAGCGGTCACGTTAGTAGCGGTCACTTAGTAGCGCTCACTTAGTAGCGCTCACTTTAGTAACGGTCACGTTAGTAGCGGTCACTTTAGTTGCGGTCACGTTAGTAGCGGTCACTTTAGTAACGGTCACGTTAGTAGCGGTCACTTTAGTTGCGGTCACGTTAGTAGCGGTCACTTTAGTAACGGTCACTTTAGTAACGGTCACGTTAGTAGCGGTCACTTTAGTAGCGCTGACTTTAGTAACGGTCACGTTAGTAGCGGTCACGTTAGTAGCGGTCACTTTAGTAGCGCTCACTTTAGTAACCGTCACGTTAGTAACCGTCCCTTAGGTGACAGCAACACCCTTTGAAGTATTGTAAATGAATGTTTTGAATGTTGGTACGAGTTGTGGTTCGTCAGGTTTGTCTCTTGTCTTGTTTTGTACACTTGTAGGAACAAGATGTTGTGTGTTGATCAGTCCTGGTTGTGATGTGTATTTTTCTTTTGTAATAGACAGTTTGTTATTCATCGGTGGTGGAAGTTCACATGTCAAACTTCACAAAGGTGAAACTGTTTGAGGACTTTACTTCACCCTGCGAGTGGATCCACTGATCTCAGTGATTCTATTGGATGAAATGAAGTCACCTCTAAATGCTGCTGTCAGACCTTCAGCTGTCGAGTGGGAGCAGTTATTTCGGTAGTCCAGGAAGGAAAGATCCAATCAGCCATTTCTGTGTCTGTCAACCCTCCCTGTTCACTGTGATTTATAAATGATGATTATTAATAAACAACTGAAGGAAAAATTTACACTACAACTCCCAGAATGCATTTAGCTCACATCTAAACATCACCTGTCTGTCTCTACCTGTGTGTGCAGGAGGAGCAGAATCGAGGGAAGCCGAACTGGGAGCACCTGAACGAGGATCTTCACGTCCTCATCACGGTGGAGGACGCTCAGAACAGAGCTGAGATCAAACTCAAACGAGCCGTGGAGGAAGTCAACAAGCTGCTGGTGCCCGCCGTGAGTTGCCTGACCTCTGACCTCTGTTATATGTGTGTGTGGTTGTTAGATAGTACCGGTGATATTTCTACTATAGAGAAGAAATTAAGCCTCTCTGTGTGTTCTCACCTGTTGACTCACCTGCCTCCACCTGCTGTTCCTGATCTTTTAAAACTTTTCCTGTCCCGGTGGGATGTGTGTGTGTGTGTGTGTGTGTGTGTGTGTGTGTGTGTGGCATCAGCTGTGTTGAAACAGAGCTGATATCACTGTGGGTTTGAGGAAGCACATGAATCATGTGATGGCTGAAGGATGCTGAGTCTTGATATGTTAATGGAGATAATAAATCCATCAGGATTATATTTACACCTCAGGCTGGTTTCAGTGTTACCTGCTCCCTTGTGAAGTCAGGACAGTATCATCCTCTGTTTTAACATCAGACAGTGAAATATCTTTTTATTTTATTTTCTAACCTCACGGTCTTAATTTCTCTCACAGATCTGATGTGGTAACACATGTCGTTAGCAGCTGTGTTACTAATATTGTCCTCTTGTTCTGACTCTGTTCTATCGGCTCTGTTTCTGTCTGCTGACCTGCAGCAGTGTTCACTTCCTCTTTTCACTCTTTCTGAATTAAACACATCAGAACAGCCGCCTTCACATTTCACAGTGACTGTTCTGTGACTGAAGAAAGCTAACGAAGGTTCACCTGCAGGTGATGTTCGTCAGGCTGAAACCAGAGTTACCAGTGAAGAGCGCTCGATAAATCTGACTCTGAATCAGTCTGAGTGGAGAATATAAAAATGTTTCTGCAAGAGGCTCGTTGTTTGTCAGCAGCTATAAAGTTGTCCAGAGTGACAGCTTTTAATTTGAAAGAGGACGGGATATATTTTATTACCCACTCCTGTGATATTAACTCTGTCTGAATCAAGCTACAGAGAGTGTGTGTGTGTGTGTGTGTGTGTGTGTGTGTGTGTCTGACGGTGAGACAGGAAGTGCAGTGATTCTGCTGATCCTCACTTCCCCCGCTTTCACTTCCTTGATTTTGTCCGACCAATGGGAGGCAGGAAAACCATCGCTCAGCCAGAAAAAGAGGAAGAGAGTCTGATCATGTGATGTGTGTGTGTGTGTGTGTGTGTGTGTGTGTGTGTGTGTGTGTGTGTGTGTGTGTGTGTGTGTGTGTGTGTGTGTACTTCAAATCTGACAGGAAGTTGGACAGGAAAGTTGGTGTCATGTTGGAGTTCAGAAGTTGTTGAGAGCTTGTTTTGTAATTTGACTGGAGGAAATAAGTAAATTATCTAATTAGTTAATGAGCTCTTTAGTGAGTTTACGACAGGTGTTAAAACTGGACAGGTAATCATCGACAACACTTTGTCAGCTGTAAATTTGACACTACGTTTTCAGGTATTTGTACATTTTTGTTGTACTTTAATTTTCCTGCAGCTGTTACAGATATTTACTGTTCTCTGCTTTTAGAAGCTGCAGACTATTACAGGTGTATTACCTGTGTTTACAGGTGTATTACAGGTGTATTGCATGTGTTTACAGGTGTATTACAGGTGTATTACCTGTGTTTACAGGTGTATTACAGGTGTATTGCATGTGTTTACAGGTATATTACAGGATGTTTCAGTGATCTTGTGCTATAAGAGCATAGACTCTACCCCACAGCGCCCCCTGTGGTCAGAGCCTCCTCAGAAAAGGTGTGAGGACAGACAGACTTCCTGTTGTCCCATAGTGTCAGGAAGCTGAAACGCTGCAGGAGAATATAAACACACACTGTTATATAACAGGACTTCCTGTTTCCTGTCCAAGCCATTGTTCCTCTCTCATTGATCATGAGTTGGTGTCAGTTTGTCTGTGGCGCCCCCTGTGGCTTCACCTGTCACTATTATTACTCTCTTTGTTTATTGTGGGCCCTGAACCAGAACACTGCAGAGCCAGATATAAACAGCAACATGACGACACTCGTGAACCAGGTGAATGCAGAATCTTTTCATTCGTAGCAGTGTGAAATAAACCTGCTGCTTGTTTTTGATCGCGATCAGAATGACAGATGATCAACACAAGCACCTTAAATTAAACTGCAGCCGCGGAGGAGACGATACGGGGAGACAACACAGGCGTCCATGTTGTGTACGTGTTTGTGATTCCGTTGTTTATGGTTGTGTCTGTGTTTCAGGCGGAGGGGGAGGACAGTCTGAAGAAGATGCAGCTGATGGAGTTAGCGATCCTGAACGGGACGTACAGAGACGCTAACATCAAACCCTGTAAGAGACTGACCGACCAATCAGAGAGAGAGAGAGACTGACCAATCAGAGAGAGAGACTGACCAATCAGAGAGAGAGAGAGACTGACCAATCAGAGAGAGTCTGACCAATCAGAGAGAGAGAGAGACTGACCAATCAGAGAGAGAGAGAGACTGACCAATCAGAGAGAGTCTGACCAATCAGAGAGAGAGAGAGACTGACCAATCAGAGAGAGAGAGAGACTGACCAATCAGAGAGAGTCTGACCAATCAGAGAGAGAGAGAGACTGACCAATCAGAGAGAGTCTGACCAATCAGAGAGAGAGAGAGACTGACCAATCAGAGAGAGAGAGAGAGAGACTGACCAATCAGAGAGAGAGACTGACCAATCAGAGAGCGTCTGATCAATCAGAGAGAGACTGACCAATCAGAGAGTCTAACTCCACCTCTCCGCCCCTACCCCTATGCCCCCCCCCCCATCCCCTTCCCCCCAGCCTCCCTTGCCTTCTCTCTTGCAGCTTCCACTCAGGCTCCTCGTGTCCTCTCTGGCCCTGCTCCCGTCTTGGCCCCGCCCACCACCCTTCGTACACCTGCCCCCACAGGCCCCGCCCTTATGCCTCTGATTCGTCAGATTCAGACGGTGCTGCCCAATGGGACGCCGGCTCTGATGCAGGGGGCGGGGCCTGAGTCCGGTCTGATCTATGCGACACCGTACGACTACCCGTACGCTCTGGCAGCGCCGGCCTCCATCTTGGAATACCCCCTGGACTCTGGCGGGGTGTTAGGTAAGCCCGCCCCCCCCTGCTCCTGCGACTGCTCCCCCACACCTCATCACCACCCCCATGGCCAGTGGAGCCCCGCCCCCACGCTGCTCCTCAGACACACCTCCTAGAGAGAAAACAAGTGCTCCTCTACAACAAACACAACACACACACACACACACACACACACACAAACACGCCTCGTTCACAGCTGAAAACCTGCAGTGCCCCCTGCTGGACTGAGTCATCAACAGTAAACTGGAGGTCTTCACCCAAACAGGGAGGGGAGGGGGGGGGGGCACCTTAAATATAATAACTCCACAGTGTCCTGATACTGAGACATGATGGACAGAGTGGACAGTTCATTATTTAAATTCAGTGGTTGTCCACAGGGTGGCGCTGCGCTGTTTCTCCAGCATCTTTTTAATGTTACGTTTACTGTGAACGAGGCGTTCAGGTACGACTGTGTTCTTTAAGATGTTTGTACTACTGTCGACGTGTCGCGTAGACTGAACCTCACAGTTTTATTTAACGAACTGACGATACAACTGGAAACGATGCATCACGTGACTGCAGCTTCCTGCACTGAAACATGCAACGCCTGTAATCTGTAACTGAGACAGTGAACTGAAGCCAACACACCCTCAACACGCCTCCAACACGCCTTCAGTACACCTTCCACACGTTATCAACACGCCTCAAACACACCTCTAACTCGTTTTCAACACACATTAAACACACCCTCAACACCCGTCCAACACGCCACCAACACGCCTCCATGTTCTGATGCTAGACGAGGTTTTCAGATTGATTTAACAGTTTAACGACGGACGATCCTGACGATGCTCACTCACGTTTCAGTGCTGCAAACAACACGGGTCTGATGTTTGATTTTTTTAGACCTGAGATTAATTAATAATTAACAATAAAAGCAATTCAGAGTGAACAAAGAGCAGCTCTAACCAGACGACCAACACAGGACATTAAGTATTATGTATTCAAAACCACTTATGTTCTTGATTTTAAATCACTTCACTGACAGAAATCTTACTGGTCAATGTCGTGATCTAGAAAATACAATGGACTCAGGGCCACAGCTGGGAAAAAAGACGTTGAGTCATAATAATATGCAAATATATATAATATTTTAGCAATAAAGTTGAAATGTTAAGAAAAATGTAAATATAAAAAACAAATTACAATAGAAAAGTTGTGATATTTCAAATAGTCAATAAATATTATTACAAGAAAAATATTATTAATGAATTATTATGATATTTTTCTCAAAGAAAATATCAGGCTACAATCTGTAAAATTATGACTTTATTCTTGAATTATTACAAGATTTTTGTTGAAACATTATAAAACTGTTCCTAACAAAATTATTTTTTTTAATATTACAGCTTTTTTGTGGGAGGATTACAACAGTTTTTCTCGTTATATTGTTACTTTATTCTCTAAATTTTAGTGTTTTTTCTTAATTGTGGCCCTTATCCTCTGTCATAAGAAAAGACTGTGATAACGAATCAAACTTCAGCACCTGAAAGGGGCGTTTTCCTCATGATGACATCACAGCGCAGCCTTGTCTGTTGTTTAAATCACCTGAGAACCTGTCAGATCTCACCTGTAACCTGAACCTGTCTCAGTTTGTGCCTTAATCGTATTTCTAATGATTTTCTCTCTGTGTAGCTGTGATGATGTGTTGACATACCTGTGCGTACCTGTATGAACTGTTAAGTGACGCTGTGGATAGGTGACTCCATGTCCTCCATGACGGTTTGTGGTGTTTGCGATGTGGTCTAGGTGCGGTGGCCGCTAAAGTTCGGAGACATGAGCTGCGCGTCCGCCCTTACCGAAGGGTGGCGACCGCAGACTGAGGTTAGTCCGCCCCTCACCCCTCAGGCCCCGCCCCCTGAATTCTCACCTGCCTTTCCCACAATCCACGGCTTTGCCTCAGCTGGTGTCTGTGTGAGGCGTTTTCACAGCCAGTTTTTCTATGTTGATGTCAATCAATCTTTGTCTCCAGTGGTCAGACCACACCCATTTTTAAAACTCCGCCTTCATTTTGATCCCAACTACACACCTGTAAATTGTTGTGATTGTATCTTGCAGTATCTCGCAACACACGTGCCCAAACACACAAAGACTCACAAGGTGGAAACAATTCCTGCTGTCATGGCTGGTAATCATCTGAAATTTTATCAGACAAGGTGTGAAAACGCCCCACAGGTAACAGAACAGGTGGTTTCTGGGAAATGCAGTCCTGATGTGTGATGGTCAGGATCACCAACACAAGCTAAATGTTCTGTTTGTACGTCGCAGCAGTTTGTTAGAACCATGTTTAAAATGACTTCCTGCTCCGTTATCTTGAAGACTTTATGGATTCACCGTGACGTTGATGATAAATAATGGACTCATTAAACAGAAGCGATGATGATAAGTATTAAAAACATAAACATTTTTAATAAATCCACTTTGTTCTCTGGCTCCTCCTGAAGATGTTTCAGTTTCATCTCTGTATCAAAGACTGGTTTAGCTTAGCTTAGCACAAAGACTGGAAGCAGAGGGAAACTGTTAGCCTCTACTGGGACATTCAGGTGTAACTTAAAACAGCACAGTCAGAATGATTAATTGTGTAAAACAGGTGCAATAAAATTGGGAAAACATTAGCAAGCTAATGTTAGCTTAATATGAGGCACTGTTGATATAAGCTCTCTCACCACAACCTCACATTTTTTAGTAATCAGTTTCTGAAAATTCAACATTTATCATTATGCTCTCTTACTTTTTTTCAATCTTTTGATGAAGCTACGCTAACAGTTTCCACCTGCTTTCAGTCTTTGCGCTAAGCTAGGCTAATCCTGGGCCAGACCTGAGTTTACACTAAACATTGGACTCTGGGGGAGACGGAGAACCGGAGGAACAGGACTGAATGTTATACTAAAAGTTCTCAGCCGTTAATGTGACGTTAGCTAACAGTGTTCGATAATTTATCTGTGTGCACAAACCAAGTCTAGAAAAATATCAGTTTGACTTTTTGTCATGAATGAACTCAGTTTTCTTTTCCACTTTGAATTTGGATTTTCAAACTGCAGAGTGGTGACTGGACCTGAAGGTTTCTCAGCACCGACCGACCTGTAAAAACCTTTTCATCCGTCCTAATTTTCAGACTCTGAAGTCGTCTGAGAAAACGTCTGTGCTGAGATCAGATTAGATGAAAAAGAGTCGAGGTTTGATGCGGAATCTGACGTTTCTGCTGATGATCAGAGTTTTACATTAAATATTAATACACAGCACATTGATTTCAACAATAAAAGTTTTTACAAAAACTGAGAATCCAGCCCTCAATCAGAATAATAAAGGTTAAACTCGGACAACTGGACTTGTTGTTAGATACTTTAGATGTTTTCAGGCTTCAGAAACCTCTTGGGTTAGAGGTCAAACGTCTTCAAGTATCTACAGCAAGTCAAGTTTCCATCGATTCAACTTCTGGATGAATCGCCATATTTGGGGAAACAAAGTTATAATATTTAAACAAAAAAATTTACTCGTGTGATGTCACTGTCCATCAGCAGAAATTTGTTTTTCCAGTTTAAACCAGAGCGATGTAAAAGTCTTAGAGGCTAAAATCCTGTAAAGAATCAGAAGAATCGTGTTTTTCTGGGGTTTTGTTACTAAAACGATCAAACTGTAATCTCTATTGATCCAAACAGTAACGGATAGGTAACACTGACTGAATTAATGAAACAAATCTGATGAAATTGCACAGAGTCCTGGTGTGAACCCGCCGTGGAGACGTCCGACTCGTCCGCCACATTAACAGGTTTATAAACTCGACACACTCGAACCCGCCTGCTGGTCAAAACCCGAGTGGGCGGGATCTGTGACGCCGTCGGGTTGGGTCGGGTCGGGCGCTGTCGGTCTGCGGGTGGGTTGCATTCAGGTACCACCGGTAAACCTGCGTGTTTGCTGGTGTCTGGCTGTGATGGCGGTGTCGCCGTCAACACAGCAGACAACTGAAAACCTCCGACAAACCTCAAAGACGATGATTTAAAGAGAACAAATGTTTTGACCCGAGCAGCTTCAGGTCACTTCATGGACGCGAAGATGAAGAGTGAATGAATTTTAGGAAACAGTTTTCCACTTGAGACATTTTTTTTTATGTTTTTCTGTCTTTTATTTGTTTTGTTGTTGCAAAGAGAGTAGTGTTACTTGTGGCTTGTTAAAATATATATAAACATATATAAATATATATGAAAAGTATAAAGCAGGAACGTATATGAAATATAATATTTGACTTGTGTTTTGCAGAGGACTCCATTAGAGGGCTGTTTGTAGGACGAAGACGTGTAGCAGCTTTATAGAAATGTTTTTCTATTTTTGAATCTATTTTAGGGCTTTATATAAAAGACGGGAGCTTCCTGTTTATATGCAAGTTTCTATGAATGGTAGAGTCTTTAAACTGAGAGCTGTTAGCACTGTTAGCACTGTTAGCATCAAACCTTCTGTTGTAGTGTTGCTTTGTGTCGTCACAGCAAAGATTTCCATGTTTGTTGTAAATAGAAATGAATCTTCTTGAAAAGGCAATAAAAACTATTATTGAGTAAAAAGAGTAAAACTCTGTTTTTGGCTTTAAATCTTAATCCCACTGTCCTCGTTTTGAACATTTTTATTTTCACCTGGTGCTCTCTCCGATTTCCTTCATCTTCATCCATGTTCACCTTCATCACCTGCTGCTTCTTCAGATTCATGTTCACGTCCAGATGTGTAGCTGTTAACTGCTGCTAACCACGGCCTGCTGCTAACTGTTAGTTCGACTGAGTGTATTTAAATTAAGTTGATAACAGTCAGACATAAGACATATGACACCTCATATCTCCAGATTAGAGTCTGTAAACCAGCCTAGATCCTCCTCCTAAACCTGAACCCAGAGCAGATGATCAGTGAAAACAAATTGTTAAAACACATGAAGGAATAAACCTGCAGCTGGTCTGAAATATGTCCAGACTGGGTCCAGACTGGGTCCAGACTGGGTTTCTGAGGTGGACCGACTGGATCTTCAGTCATTGTTGTTACAATAATCAAAGGTCATGAAATCATCATGCTGAGACTAACCTCCTCTTTCTTCTGTTCTCTTCCTGTTCTGTTTCCTAACATCGACCCAGCCACCGCCCACTAACCCTCTGACCTCTGACCTTGTCCTCATCCAGAGATGACCCTGCTGTCTGCTGGTCGCTCGCCCTCTGCTGCTGCTTCTCTGGTTTCTGCAATAAAACACACACACACACACACACACACACACACACACACACACACACACAAAGGACTGAGCATCACTGCAGACCTACACTGAATCACTGCAAAGCAATAAGGAAGGTCTGACACCCTCCACTCACCCACCCCCACCAATCATGGAGCACCACCCTCCACCATCAGAACTGGTTCAGGCTGGGTGTCTGTGGAGTTTCAAAAAAACTATTTTTCATGTGAGAGAATGAAACAAAGTTCTTGAATTGTTTTTGTTTCAACGTTGGCTGAAGTCTGGCTGAAGTCTGGCTGAAGCCTGGCAGTATGAGCTGGAGGCAGCAGGATGGAAACACAAGCAGACGGAAAGCTGCAGTGCAGTGACTTCAGAGAGGAAGCGGACAGGTAAAGGAACAGGTAACAGGCAGGTGACAAGGGCAGGAGCATGAACAGCATGGAGGGTAACAGTGATGATGAGGGGCTGGTATAAATACTGAGAGAACAGGTGAGGAAATGGGGGCACAGGTATGTGAGTGGGTGTGGTCTGTCAGGTGAGCTGGGACAGGTGGGAAAAACATCTGGTGGATGGATGGAGAGTGACAGAAGAAGAGCATGAACTGAGGAAGAGGCTGCAGGGAGGGACGAGGAACCGTGACGACAGAGTGAAGTGGGAGATCATCAGTTCATCAGCTGCTGCTGGAGGACGAACAGACCGAACTCCATCACATGATTGTCTGAGGGAGGTGACAGCATCTTTAACGAGACGACCTGCTTCTTATCAGTTTAGTCTGAGGAACATGAGACGGCATCTGTCTCTGTTTTTGTTCTTTAATATTTGAAAATCAAAGAAGAGAGTATCGCAACATTTTTAAAGGGTTTTGACTTGAATTCTCTTGATTTTCTTTCCTGATTCTCCTTCGTGGTCCAGGACGAATCATAAGGAAAGTAAACTGTTCCGAAGGAGGTGAAGCCATCTTTACTTCTCTACTGTTCTTGTGTTTACTGACGTGAATAACAGTAAACGATATGAGCTGATATCAGCCGTTGTTTTTTATGATGTCATGCGATTATTGACGCAGAGATGAAATGTATATTTTTCTACAGTGTTTACTTTTTATGTATTTGAGTGACGTAAAGTGAAATGACGACCAAACAGCCTTTATATCACACACACACACACACACACACACACACACAAAAGGTGTTCGCTACAGGAGCCCAGAGTGGCCATAATATGTTTCTGTCATTTATCCCAACATCACAAATGAATTACCTCATTATCTCAATATCAAATTAATTTCATTATATTTACAGACGACGAGATTAAATAGTCTTGATAAATGAATATTGTCATCAAACAGTAATCGCACGTCATATACTTATCTCACTGGAAAGAACAGAAACATATCTAACCCTCAGTAACAAAGTGAACATGTGTTTCATAAATGACTAGCAGCATGGCCGCTCTCAGCTTCTGTAGTTCTCAGACCAAAACAACTTTTTATTTGAAATTCCTAAAAATTTGTGTGAATAAATCAGAGGTGCCTTTATTTCCTGTTGATCATCTGAATGTTGGACTGCAGTTTTGTTTTGAATGGAACTTTATTGTCCAGAATGGGGATTTTCCTTGACGCACCAAATTAAGTTTTGTAAGACGCAGATTATGTTTTTATCAACATTTTTAGTAAAAATATCTGGTTTTTCATTCGTTTTCCTACATTATTGTGTCCTGATAATTAAACCCTGATAAAAACACTAAACACATGTAAAGTTTCATGACTGTATTTTACCTCTGTCAACAAGGTGACAAAACAACAAGTCCTTCAACACCAGCCACACTGTTGTGCCTCCTGACAGTTTCTTAAGTATTTCCAGAATTGTGTTCAAAGCCACACCATCTGAATATTGTGTGTCCATAATAAGTTGCATTGTAAGATGATTGTATCATTAGAAAATCTAATTAGAACGGTATTTCCCTTTTTATTTTCCTACTGGTGACATTCAGATCCCTCGACCTTCAGATGGACGGATGCTTGTGAAAATAGAAAAAGCTATAAAAGCTATAAAAGCTATAAAAGCTATAAATCTTTCATACGATATTTTGACAATAATATAAAAAAATATAACATCTTGTGTTTATTTCAATCACAAATGATGTACTTTAACAATATAAGTGCTAGATTAAAATGTGCTCTATTATTCCTCCTCTCCTCACGGTCGGCCATTCTTGCAGAAAAAGGGGGTGTGGCTTTAATGTGGAACACTTTGATTGGCTTATATTGTCTCAGAAACTAGCTTGACTTCCGGCCGTTGTATCTATAATTTCTGTCATTTTTGTGGGCATTTTCTTTTTTTGGCGGTTTGCATCTTGCGCATCGAGGATAACCCCCCGATCGCCAGAGTGAGCTTGACTCTTCTCCTACTGTTCTGAGATCAGTTATGATATCGCAGCATTATACGCATGCGCAGACGTGTGTGGAAACGTTTTAACCGTTAAGAGGCAGCAGTAGCAGGTAAACGAGCTAATCGCACTG
The DNA here is from genome assembly GCF_002814215.2 of Seriola lalandi dorsalis. Classification (NCBI taxonomy): domain Eukaryota; kingdom Metazoa; phylum Chordata; class Actinopteri; order Carangiformes; family Carangidae; genus Seriola; species Seriola lalandi. The sequence goes on along the minus strand of NW_019524895.1, from coordinate 71,529 downwards.
ATTCTTCATCTCTGTGTGAGATCTGCTGTAAATTTGAGACTGAATATTGTCACAGGAGTAGAGCGGCTACTTTTTGCGAATAGATCGGTACGTAGGTCGTGTGCGTAGCGGGCGAGAAAGAGAGAGAGAGAGAGCGGTGACGCTGGAGACAGGAGCAGAGACTTAGCTAGCTAGTTAGCAGTTAGCCGTGTAGCTGTGAATGTAACAGTGAATGTGAATGTGCGTTTTAGTTCCCGCCTCTCCTCCTGTGCGTCAACTACATGAGCCAGGTAAGATCAACAACACTGAGGAAGGTGAACACAGGATTCTGCATCATCACAGGATTGTCAGTTAATGGTAAATATTTATAATTATATATATTTATGATATTTATAAGATTAAAAGTATGTTGAAGTCCGTCTGAGTTCAGTATTTACCCTGAGACCTCAGACCTGCTCTCGTTCAGGTCCTGAATGACAGTGGAGACACAGATGGTGGAGAAG
>NW_019524895.1:63950-69487 GCF_002814215.2 Seriola lalandi dorsalis | reverse complement strand
CTCCTCATCTCTTCCTCCTCCTCCTCTCCTCATGTCTCTTCCTCCTTCTCTCCTCATCTCTTCCTCCTCCTCCTCTCCTTGTGTCTCCTCCTCGCTGTCGTCTGTCAGTCTCTTAATACTAAAGTTTGTAATTGTTTAAACTGGTGTTTTTTCTTCAGGTTGAGAACAAACTATTTAAGACAAACAGCTTCATATTTCACTGATGGTCACAGTTTCCTCTGGTTCTTTTTCACATTTGTAAAACAATTCTTTCACAATCTCCTGAATTCGTCTCAGACTTTTCTTCATTCACTGAGTTCGTTCTTGAAGTTTTGTGTCAGGGCGAATCTGAACTTTTGGGAATTTTCCCAAAGTTTGTCTCTGTGAATTACTGAAGCCAGGATTTTTGTTCCCTTTAGATTTTAAAGAGTTTTCCTCCTGCGCCACCCTCACAACAAACTTCCTGGCCAAGATGGCAGAGTAAATAAATCCTCATTATTTACTGGTTCTGTGTCTTCAATAAGACAAACCGGAGTCCAGAAACCAGACCAACATGAAATCTGTTGAACCTCAGAGTCTCTTCTTGTTTCACAGCCTTGTTTTTTCCAACAGCAGCAGGAAACAGTCAGTAAACCAGTCTGTCAGTTTGACCCCCCCAGCATCCCTCAGCCCTGTTTTCATGCTACCATGGAGACCACATACACCCCCCCTTCAGTTGTTAATAATGGCGCTTCAATAAAACAGGAAGGACAGAGACATTTATTCATCATGACATCATCTCTCAGTAGATTCAGTTTTGTACTGGATCAGTTTTTATAAAACAGACACTCACAGTTTATTTCTCTTTAACATTAAAAACTCATTAACTCAACAGCTCCTCTGTTTATTTTAGTGTTTAATCACTTGTTTTATTAATTAGTTCACAGTTTTCTTTTTCTTCAGTTGTTCAGGACTCTGAGACGTGATGTGCAGTGTGAGGACGCCCCCTGCTGGAGCAATAACACCAGTCATTCTATACAGGATGTACTAAATACTCATCATCAGCAGGTAGTGTAAAATGCTATGTCTGATCTGATGATGTGTTTTCTGTAATGTTGTGTCTCAATTCATGTACTTCCATTCTCTCACTTGCTATTTTGAGAGCGTCAGTGCGTTCACATTGACAAGTACGGCAACCCACAGTACACAATAAGTACCTGGATGGTTCATTCAAAATGGTCAAAAAATTGAGTTAACACAAAATGGACACTTCTCACCTCTCACCCGTTGCCATCTTCGCAACACAGCAGAAGGGGAGGGATCCTCAATGTATTTTCAAACTTCACATTGACGCACATGGGCATGTCGCTGGCCCCAGTGCTGGTTTTATTTCAGTGTCGCATGATACAGGAGGAACACAGAAAAGTAAAATGTTTATTTTGAAGTTAAGTAATCAAAGGAGCTGTTAGGTGGGCGATAATCGCGGTCACTTGTTGCGATCGTCATTGAGTTGGGACAACACTACCCTGTTGAAATTCACGCATTACACCAGTGAGTACACTACATGTGAGTGTACTGAGCTATGTATCTGATTTAAAACACAGCAAGAGACACAAAAGAGGTTGAGTGAATGGGATGTTGAAGGTGTGAAGGTGAACCAGCAGTCTCTTTCAGCAAGCGAAGCGCGAGATTGACAGGCAGGTCGGTGCAGAATCAATAGTTATGTCGACGTTGTACCAGACCGCTGCTGGAAGGCAAAGCTCTCAATTTACCAGTTTATATACGTTCCAATCCTCATGGTAATGACCAAAAGGATGAGGTGGTAGATACAAGCAATTGAATGAGTTTCCTCTGTAGGGTGTGTGAGCTCACCCGTCCGGAGAGAGCTCAGCGTAAGGCTGGTTTTACAGCTAGTTAATTACCTAGACGACTGTGTGCACGGCCTTTACATGTAAGTCAGAGTTGTTGACTAGTTTTCATACTTGAATGATATTATTCATTTAAATGTATGTTTTTGGATGTCAATTCAACCATTTCTCCAACCAAAAAAATACGTCACTGTGAAGGTCAGTCAGAAACTGGAGAAAACCATTTCAAACAGTCTGAGGTCCACTTACTGCAATCTGAGCCCTGAACTGCTCTCTACTGTCCTGAGCAGGTCTATGAAGAAAAGAATCCATTCCCCATCCTCACACTTTAGTGAGACACTTTATTTATCTTGTAATAAACTTATACCATGTTGCACAGAGGCCTGTTTGAACTTTTGTATCAGTAAAGAAAAAAAAAAACCTCACGTGTGCTTCAGTTGTAGGTAGAGCCATTCCAGGAAGCAGCTCACCTGTCACAAAGCTTTCTCTCCTCACTTTGGACTGTGGCTACGTCCACACTACTACGTTTTTGTTTTAAATCGCATCCCTTTAGCTACATTTTGGCCTCCCGTCCACACTTTCCCGGAGTTTCCCAGCACTGAAAACGGACCGTCTTGGAAATGCTGCTGGCCCTGTTTCAGTTTGAAAACTCCAGGGATGCGTTGTAGTCTGGACTGGCGAAAATGTAGACCATTGGAAACAATGAAGTCACACCCACGGTATGCTTCCTGATTGGGTGTTATCAGCCTCGACTACCAGTAGTTTGTAGTAAGTTTGCTTTCTGTAATTTTTCCACAATGACTTTTCTGCTTTGTTTCTGGCTGGATGATGTGAGTTTACAGCAGCGCTGAGTTTTATTTGGAAAGCTCTAGTGTCTGACGATTCATAAATCTACATGCTGTTGAATTGTCGATGTTGGTTTATTTGTATGTTTTTATGTTTTATTGAAGTTTTGTAATACGCCTAAGTTAAACTGTAAAATCACAGAGAATGTTTTGAGAAAATATCTAGGTTCATGGTTTTCATGGTTGTTTATTGTAGAATATTGTAGAAACTTTTGCCACTTTTTAAAGATTGTATTTACATTTACACATTTAACAGCAGGTTGTAGTTGATCTTTCACTAATTCAAATGTCTAGTGCTTTTTATCTATTGCAGTTTTCTTGGTTTCTTGTCTTTTTTATGTTAAAGGGCGTTGAGCAGGACAGCAGAGGCTGTTTTGAATACTTGTTTCCTTTGAGTCAGCCTTCACTGTAGAAACCAACTAAAGTGAAAACTGAAGTTGTGCCAAAATACCACACCAGTCATTGTACACACCTACTCAACAAAAAGGTGTGTTAAGTTGTTATCAGTTGAACTTTTCTGTCACTTGTTTGTTTCAGGAGACAATATGCAAATAGTTCTCAGTTGATGTGCTGATCAGAGATTGAAAGGACAGTTTCAGCTCTCTTCCTCTACAGATAAGGGTCGAAAGTCTCTGGGAGCTGATGTGGATGTGAATTCAGCAGCATCTGGCAAGGTAACATGATTTATTTAGGATTATTGGACAAACAGCCACAGCATGCTCTGACTTGTTACAGTAGACTTGGAAAAAGAGGAACATTTCAAATGTTGAACAGCTTTTCAAAGTCAGTCAGATGGAAGTGAAAATTATCTCATCTCTCAAAGAAAGCCAAAGAAAAGGCAACATGAAGTGTAATACTATAGTCTTTAAACAATCCAAAAGACTAGAAGCTCCTTTTTCTACTATACCATGGAAACTGTCATATGAGTATTTAGTACTGAGGTGAATGACCTGTCCCAAAGCTTGATAGGTTTCCTCCAGTCAGAGCTCTGTGTTTGACATTTGGGTGATTAATGTTTTTGCTCTCCCAGCAGGTGGGGGCTCTACTATGAATTGGTATGGAAACAGAGAGCGGGGATTCCCTCCCTTTAAAACCACTCTATGGGGAGAACGTGAAAGCCACACCAGAGCTCAGAGGTGAGATGAGGATCTCTCCATGACTCTTCTCCATGTTAGAAAGGATTTTATTATTCAATGTAAATTTTAACAAATCGATAAAATATACCTAAAATCTCTATTAAGATAAACTGTCATATTTACCTTCATAATGATAAATGTACCAGTAATGTGTTTGCATAATTCAGACTAGTCAGAAAAGTTCAGCTTAGACCAATCCTGTGTCTAAAAAAGGTTAAGGTTTTGCATGGGTGTGTTTTGTCAGGTACAGGTAAGACAATGGAATCTGGTCCAGCATGTTCAGTTTGAGTAACAGGTCCATGAGTTTAAATGTTGATCAGACAAAAAACATTTTGAAATAGTATGAGGAAGTATTCACATGTTTAAAAGCAAAACATTTTGTATTTTGTTGCCATGATCACAAAGTCAACAGCAGAAATACTACTTTATGTAACTGCCATCTACTGTTCCAAGAATATGTGATTGCTCATACTTGATTGGTTCACATAGGTCTTTGCATGGTGATGGTCTAAGTTAATGCAAAGGTAGATTCAGGTTCAGCTGTTTTACTGGAAAACACCAAGAGTTAATGTTTAGGATTAGGTACCAAACAGAATCTTCACACTTGTGTGGATGTGATAGGATAAGGATGGTAAGGAATAACCTTATTTGGTCATGTAGTAAGTATGACATAGTTGTATTGTTAAATGTGGTCATCAGGAAAGATTCCTTCAGATTTGGATGGCATACACAGTGTTAAGTTGTTGTGTTATCTCTTCTTTCTTCATCGATCAAACATCAATAAATGCTTCTGCGTCATTAACATCCCAAAATATGAAGCAGAAGCTACATATAGCTGATAACTTTTGAAATCAAACATAACTTACAGTGATAGCTGTACTTACTTTTACCTTTACAGTAGATAAACAAAACTTTACCAGCTCATATTTATGTTGTATCATGACAGTAGCAGAAATCAGACACAACCTTGTTAACACTAACAGGTACTAAAGTTGTGTAACTAAACTAAACGGCAACAGCGAGCCTCTCCAGAGTCACCAGGCAGCAGGAACCAGGAGTAGTATCCACAGTCTAAAGGCTAACAGGCTAACAGTCTACTGACGCAGCACAGTGAGTTTTTTGAAGGAAAACAGTGAAAGTGACCTTATTCTGTGTATGTGTAGTGACCATAATGTTTTTTACATCCAGGAATCACACTCTTCATGATTTCAGCGTTCTTTTGCCGTAGTAGTTCAGAGCAAGATTGACAAAGTTGGACAAGGATTGGTCATGGTTGTCAAGATACACAACACACACTTTGTGTGGAATGTCACCAAGTGCCTTGTCGTTCAGTCTGTCAAATGTGGCAGGAGCATTGCAGAGACTGAATGGGAGGATCTTAAACTGCCACAAGCCCCCACTGGTGATGAAGGCAGCTTTGGATCTGGCCTCAGAAACAATGGGCACCTGCCAGTGCCCGCTGCACATTGTGCAGCATCGTGTCGAATGCCACATCATATTGTTGTTTGTTGATCATTATAGTGAAAATAATAGTAATGCTCAGCAATGATAGCAACACCAATAATATCTAGAAAATTCCAGGGAAATTTTGAGTGCCACGGGGGCTACTGCCAGGATGAGTACATGATTTATTTCCAGTGTTCAAAAGTCACCCTGATCATATTCTGGTTTTGAGAAATGTCTTGATATAAAAGACTCTGATATAAAACAATGTCACATCCCTCCATCAT
>NW_019524895.1:63162-63769 GCF_002814215.2 Seriola lalandi dorsalis | reverse complement strand
GATTTACACACAGCAGAGTCATGACAACTTCTCTCAGATATATTGCTTTGTATTTACATTAGTTAGACATACAAGAAACAGAGGGGTAAGACAAAATGTGATTAATAATTGAACATGGAATATTGACGAGGATAACCATGTTGTGTAATGAATGATCAAATTGATAATCATAGTATGTTGGCTTGTTTAGTGAGGACATTCCATGACTGATTCATAATCAAAGAGATATAACTATATTGTTTTAGGGATGCTTCTGGAGACAAAACATTTCAAAACATCTTGTATTCAGTGATAATCTTTCTGAATATATGAATATATTTCTCCTTTCAGGCAGTATCAGAGACAGTACAGTCCTGTACCCAGCTGTGTGTCCATGAGGAGTCACTGGTCTATGGACGATCTTCTGTCCATCAAATATCAACGACACTCTGTTAATCAAAGGTGAGAATTTCAGACTGTCTTCGACATCTTGTCAAAAACACCTGTGTGAAATGTCAGGCCTCTAGGCCTAACCTGGTGTTCTCGAACCTCTTCAGAATGTTTCCAAATGGTCCGTTATGCATTTACTCCTTTTTTTTTTTTTTTTTTTTTTTTTTTTTTTTTTTTT
>NW_019524895.1:13717-62688 GCF_002814215.2 Seriola lalandi dorsalis | reverse complement strand
CTGGGGCATCGTGTAGCGCAGTGGGTTACACAGGTGCCCCATATATAGAGGCTACAGTCCTCGCTGCAGCTGGCCCCTAGTTCGACTCCCCCATCGGACGGCCCTTTCCTGCGTGTCATTCCCCCTCTCTCTCTGCCTCCCCATTTCCTGTCTCTCTACTGTCCTGTCCATTAAAGGCACAAAAAGCCCAAAAAATTATTTTAAAAAAACTAAACAAAAAAAAAAATAACACAGCCATCTGCTGATGTAGCTGTTGATCTTCCTCTCCATGGTCTACACAGTTGAAAGGGTTACCTCACATACCAGTCGAGGCAATCCTTGAAGCTGCCAGGTAGTACAGACCTGGCTTCCTTGGTGAGCCAAGATTCCAGCTCCTTGACGGTTGTGTGGATAGCTGCTGTATCCCTGAGGCCACAGTCAAAGACCTTACATCTTGACTAGTTCCTTGGTGATGGATGGATTGCAATGCAATCCACGAAGAAGCAGAACTTGTCCTCAACCTTTACCCTCTTCAACACCATGGACCTTGATTTGGCTGGCTTTAAACACATCCTTTCCCAGGCCATGAGCTTTTCTAGACCCAGAAGGATCCACCTACCACCAGGCACAGATGGTGTGGTGACAGTGAGATCATCCATGAAGACTCTCATAGGGGGCTGCCGAACGCCAGACTTGGTCAGAGGGCCACTGTACTCCGCTGCCTTGACCACCATGCTCATAGCAAGGGCAAAGAAAATACCAGAGATTAATATCCCATTTTTGAGCCAGTACATGTCTGATGTTATATTCCCAGAAGTGACTCCATACCTTGAAGTTTCTGTAGTAGTTCAGGATGAGGTCCTCTATCTTACTGGGCACATGGTGGCGGACCAGGGTGGCATTGACAAGTTTATGGGTAATTGAGCCGTATGAATTGGTCACCCTTCCTTGATCATCTGAGTGACAACTCCAGCGTGTTCTAGGCACAGTCAGGAGAGGAGTGGGAACAATATCAAGGCGGTTGGTTGCAGGTTTCATGGGGGAAACGATCTTTACGAGGGAGGGTAATGAAATGGGTTGAGAGCTGTCCAAGGTAGATGAACAGAGTAGACCTGTGAGACAGCCATGACACAAGTGGCATGGGAAATGATTCGTCTGATGTCCTCAACTTTCAGGTCTTCAGGTCAGCTGAAGGCATGGAGTTCAGCAATCTATTAAAGCTCACAGACACCCATGAACAGCAGAATGTTTAGTGTTCAGGCAATTGAAGTCTTTGGCCAGATGTTTGGTCTTTGCTGTTTCACTAATCCAGTTCCTCACTTCAGTTGAGGAGGAACATAGTTAGTTCTGAAGTCACAGTGGTCTGTCCACACAACAATCTTTCCCTAACATTAGCCAAAGCACTTTTTTGTCTAAACCTAAACACAGACAAATGTGTGGAAGCAAACCCCAGTCTCTGATGTGACAGTCATGCTTTTTTTGTACACTCACCACCTAACCCAGCCACTTCCTATTAACTCAGCTGTTGTTATCAAATGTAACTCTTTGTTCATTCAAAAAACATATCCCTTCTTGTTGAAAAATGATGCTAAAGGTACCCAGTGCATTAAAAAGTGATGTCAAAGGTTCCTGACTGAGCGTCTGTATGTGACGAGTTGTGTGTGAGAACATATTCTGACAACAGATGTCCATCCATCCCTGCTGATGTTCATCCTGATTAAATCCAGTCTAAATGGTTCCAAATTCTGATCTTCTGCACTGGACTGTGGGCTAATTGGTCCTTGAACACATGGTTCAATGTTGCTGGTTTAGTAATGAGATCCAAACAATGGGTTAAAATTTGTGATGTCAGTAAATATAGTTCATTAAAACATCTATACTGTCAATTTCAAAACATGAATATATGATCACTGAATATATGAATACATGAATATGAATATATTTTTCCTTTCAGGCAGTATCAGAGACAGTACAGTCCTGAACCCAGCTGTGTGTCCATGAAGAGTGACCGTTCTCTGGGCCGTTTCATATCCTTCAAATATCAACAACCCTCTGTTAATCAATGGTGAGGATTTCAGAATGAAAATGGAAAGTAAATTATGTTTTTATCAGACTGTGACTGGGTGTTCAGACCACATCCCATTACATTCATGTGACAGAAGTTTTTATCCAAAGTGACTTTGATCCACATTGAACCTTCTTAGAAACAAGAGCTAGATTTGATTGAAAATAAGAAAAACTGAGTCCATCGCAGTATAACTGCTTTGAGTTTGAGACATGAGTAAATTCTATCATGGTGTGAAGCTGGGAGTTCAGAAGATGGTTTTCAGATTGAGGTGAAACATGAGCAGTGACTGTCAGAGGGACAGAGGACAAACTCCAGAGGTATGAGGACTAACTGCAGAGGTCTGGGGAAAGGATACAGAGATCTTTGGTGCAGTGAATATATCATTCACAGTTAAATATCGTTTGTATGTTCTAGTAGTTCCTCGGAACTTCAGGGACTCGGATAGTCAATGATTTACACACAGCAGAGTCATGACAACTTCTCTCAGATATATTGCTTTGTATTTACATTAGTTAGACATACAAGAAACAGAGGGGTAAGACAAAATGTGATTAATAATTGAACATGGAATATTGACAAGGATAACCATGTTATGCAATGAATGATCAAATTGATAATCATAGTATGTTGGCTTGTTTAGTGAGGACATTCCATGACTGATTCATAATCAAAGAGATATAACTATATTGTTTTAGGGATGCTTCTGGAGATAAAACATTTCAAAACATCCTGTATTCAGTGATAATCTTTCTGAATATATGAATATATTTCTCCTTTCAGGCAGTATCAGAGACAGTACAGTCCTGAACCCAGCTGTGTCTCCATGAAGAGTGACCGTTCTCTGGGCCGTTTCATATCCTTTAAATATCAACAACCCTATGTTAATCAAAGGTGAGGATTTCAGACTCGAGTTTGAGACATTAGTAATATCTATCATGGTGTGAAGCTGAGACTTGAAAAGGTGGTTTTCAGATTGAGGTGAAACATGAGCAGTGACCCTGGTGTCCTGACCTCCATGTGGAGTTAATTCGACCACTCCAGAACCAGAGCAGAGAGGAATAATGACTGAGATTAGTCACCACATTACCTTGAGAGGGACTAACTCCAGAGGTCTGGGGAATAACTGAGGAGGATCTTTGGTGTAGTGCAGTGTTCCCCAACCCCATATTTAGAATTTTAATAAGAACTTTATCAAACCAACTGTTCAACAAGCAGAAAAGAGATCTTTTCATCTATTTGTCCACTGTTTCCTTGTGTCATGATTTGGAAGCCCTGACTCCAAATCATATCCTTTTGCTCAATTGGAAACCTATTGTTGTCCCTGAAGTCTTTCAAGAAAATTATCTGTACATTAGGAGACGATGGAGACAGGTTCAGTACTGTTGGATCTGTCCTGGAAGAGGTGCACAAGAGAGTACTTGCTGTTGCTGCAGGAGTGACAAAGGTAGACAACCCCTCAGAAATTTAATGACAGGGAACATTGTCATTGTCATGGATCAAACTGCTCCTCATGGATCATGGGAAGAGTGACAAAGACTTACAGGGACAAAAAAGGACTTGTATGTGCAGTACAGTTAAAGACCAAAGCAGGGCAGTTGGAGCAGCCCATATCCAAGCTCCAAGCTTTCTGCTTCACATGCTAGTAACCCCTGAGTCAGATGAGAAGGAAGAAAGAAAAAAGAGGAGGATCAGATCTTTCTATGTCTCCTTTTGTATTAGTTTTGTATTTGTTCATACCTCCACAATTAGGGGTGTTTTATGTGTAGTCTAGGTCAAGCCATATCACGGGCGGTAGTGTAGAGTAATGGGTGTAATGAGTCAATGTGGCAAAGGTGCAACAGACCAGCTAATGATGCATCAGTAACGGGGAGATCTCACAGTTTTTACCTCTCACACCAGGCACACAAAGTCAAGCCAACCATCATACCATCATATTTCTTATTTGCAATCAAAGTAATTTACTGTGAACTGAACTCTTGACTAAACTGGAATTTCATAAACAGTAGGGGTTGCAGCAGAGCCATGAAAAGATGTTTTTGGTTTTTTTTGGGAAGGATAGTTACCATTGCAGATTTTAAATCTGTGGGAAAGTGTCTTGAGACCTGAAATGTGGCAGGGGAGGGTTAGTTAGGGGAGGAGATCTGACGTGATACAACCAGACACTGAGCAGCTCCAATGGAGCAGCTGGAGGTTGTTGGTGCCTTGCTTCCAGGCACCTTAGCAGGGTTCAGTTAGGGAGGGAGACATATATGGAGGGTTGGTTAGAGCTGTTGGGACTAAACCAAACTGACAGAAGCCAAACACTGAGCTGCAGACTGAGCTGTTGATTCTCAGTTGGATCAGCAGGACTAGTAAACCTTTACCACTGCAGGGAGTCGTCTGATTCATTGTTCACATGAAAACATGACTTCATGAACTTTTAGCTTGTGTCTTTCTCTGCACGGACAAACATAATATGATCTTCATGATTCCTCCACAGAGTAGACCAGGAGAGCTCAGAGGTTCCCAGTGGTCAGCCTGCCCAGCAGCATCAAACACAGCTGGAATCCATATTTATGGTCTGTACAAAAACTACTGTTCCATCTGTTGTGTTCACAATCATCTCCATGCTGCACTTTCAGACCAGTGGACTGTCAGTCTGTCCAACATGGATCTGATGTTTGGCTCCATGGTTTTAGTCTGATGGTGTCATTCATATAGTTTTGTGTTCCAGCTGCTGGAGGAGAACATGGTCACTTTTGTGAAGTACGAGCTGAAGAAGATTCAGAAGTTTCTAAATTCAGATTACCCAGAATACTTAGAGGATGAGGAGGTGTTGGACGGTGAAGATGAAGAGCAGAGGAGTGGCAGCAGAGAATCATTTCTGAAGATCACATTGAACTTTCTGAGGAGAATAAAGCAGGAGGAGCTGGCTGACTGTCTGCAGAGTAGTAAGAGGATTTCCTTGACATAATGGGGGTATGGGGGGTGAAGGAAGTGTATATACATTCTTTAAGGATGTGATATGTTGAAATTTTTACTGATCTTTATTTACTGATCTTATTTCTTGTGCGTTAATTCAGGACATATTGCTGCTTTTTGTCAACGAAAACTCAAATCTAACCTGAAGAAGAAGTTCCAGTGTGTATTTGAGGGGATCGCTAAAGCAGGAAACCCAACCCTTCTGAACCAGATCTACACAGAGCTCTACATCACAGAGGGAGGGACTGGAGAGGTCAATGATGAACATGAGGTCAGACAGATTGAAACAGCTTCCAGGAAACCAGACAGACCAGGAACAACCATCAGACAAGAAGACATCTTTAAAGCCTCACCTGGAAGAGACGGACCAATCAGAAGAGTGATGACAAAGGGAGTGACTGGCATTGGGAAAACAGTCTTAACACAGAAGTTCACTCTGGACTGGGCTGAAGACAAAGCCAACCAGGACATACAGTTCATATTTCCATTCACCTTCAGAGAGCTGAATGTGCTGAAAGAGAGAAAGTTCAGCTTGGTGGAACTTGTTCATCACTTCTTTACTGAAACCAAAGAAGCAGGAATCTGCAGGTTTGATCAGTTCCAGGTCGTGTTCATCTTTGACGGTCTGGATGAGTGTCGACTTCCTCTGGACTTCCACAACACTGAAAGCCTGACTGATGTTACAGAGTCCACCTCAGTGGACGTGCTGCTGACAAACCTCATCAGGGGGAAACTGCTTCCCTCTGCTCGCCTCTGGATAACCACACGACCTGCAGCGGCCAATCAGATCCCTCCTGAGTGTGTTGACATGGTGACAGAGGTCAGAGGGTTCACTGACCCACAGAAGAAGGAGTACTTCAGGAAGAGGTTCAGAGAGAAGAAGCAGGCCAGCAGGATCATCTCCCACATCAAGACATCACGAAGCCTCCACATCATGTGCCACATCCCAGTCTTCTGCTGGATCACTGCTACAGTTCTGGAGGAGGTGTTGAAAACCAGAAGGAGAGGAGAGCTGCCCAAGACCCTGACTGAGATGTACATTCACTTCCTGGTGGTTCAGTCCAAACTGAAGAACGTCAAGTATGATGGAGGATCTGCGACAGATCCACACTGGAGTCCAGAGAGCAGGAAGATGATTAAATCTCTGGGAAAACTGGCTTTTGAGCAGCTGCAGAAAGGAAACCTGATCTTCTATGAATCAGACCTGACAGAGTGTGGCATTGATATCAGAGAAGCCGCAGTGTACTCAGGAGTGTTCACACAGATCTTTAAAGAGGAGAGAGGCCTGTACCAGGACAAGGTGTTCTGCTTCGTCCATCTGAGTGTTCAGGAGTTTCTGGCTGCTCTTCATGTCCATCTGACCTTCATCAACTCTGGAGTCAATCTGATGTCAGAAGAACAATCACCCTCCCAGAAGTCTGGAAGAAGAGAGGAAGATGAAGTGAATAAATCTGCAGAGTCACATTTCTACCAGAGAGCTGTGGACAAGGCCTTACAGAGTTCAAATGGACACCTGGACTTGTTCCTCCGCTTCCTAGTGGGCCTTTCACTGCAGACCAATCAGAAATACCTACAAGGTCTGCTGACACAGACAGGAAGTAGCTCAAAGACCAATCAGGAAACAGCCCAGTACATGAAGAAGAGGATCAGTGAGAATCTGTCTGCAGAGAAAAGCATCAACCTGTTCCACTGTCTGAATGAACTGAATGATCGTTCTCTAGTGGAGGAGATCCAACACTCCCTGAGATCAGGACGTCTCTCCACAGATAAACTGTCTTCTGCTGAATGGTCAGCTCTGGTCTTCATCTTACTGTCATCAGAAGAACATCTGGATGTGTTTGACCTGAAGAAATATTCTGCTTCAGAGGAGGCTCTTCTGATGCTGCTGCCAGTGGTGAAAGCCTCCAAGAAAGCTCTGTAAGTACTCTCATAATTAGATTTATATTATTTTAATATTATACACACTTTCCTTTTAAGAGAGAAAAACAATTAACTGCACTGCTCCAAAAGATTAAGGGAACACTTAATCATCACAGTATAACACCAAGTCAGTTGATGTGTGTTGGGTGTCAAACGTGTAAAAACGTGGCACTCCTGATATTTAATGCTGTGCTGCGTCGACAAATGTTTCCGCATGTTGCTGATGTTTTCACCCTTGCTTGAAATCTTAGTGCCACAGACATTATATGTTGCGCTGTTAACGTCTTGCGAATGCGTGACGTCATTGTTTTGCAAGGCACACGGAACTAAGTGGAAGGCATTAATAAGGGAATCGTTAAGCATAAAGGCAGATGATGTCAATGGTTTAAACCAGTTGGAACTGGTTCTCAACTGGAACTGACTGGCCCTCACATTCCCCTGACCTAAATCCATTTGAGCATCTATGGGATCCTATGTATCGGTGCATCCGACGCCTCCAAGTATCGCCACAGACTGTCAAGGAGCTCACTGATGCCCTGATCCAAGTCTGTAGTTCGTACTTAATTTTTGTGAATGATTTTTACTTTCTAATAATACCCCTTAATCATGATGATAATAATAATAATAATAATAAGTTATCTTTTTTCTGAGTTTTCTGAATGCAGATTTGGGTCTGTTATTTCTCCGACAGGCGACTTTGTTTCTGTTGGTTGTCCTTCAGTCCAGACTCAACTTGGGAAGGTATTTTTTTGTCTAATGATATTTGCCTTCTTCTTGTTTATTGTCTCTTCAGACTGAGGGGCTGCAGCCTTTCATGGAGAAGCTGTGGAGCTCTCTCCTCAGTCCTCAGCTCCCAGTCCTCTAGTCTGAGAAACCTGGACCTGAGTAACAACAACCTGCAGGATTCAGGAGTGAAGCTGCTGTCAACTGGACTGCAGAGTCCAAACTGTACACTGGAAATTCTCAGGTTAGACCATGTGGAAGTTTGTCTTGCTTTAAGATACTTGCAGTTTGCCTATTTTCCACCAGGATTTGAATTTCACAGATTGGAAATCATTTTCTGATTCGGCTTTGCCATCACACATACATGAACTGTAGTTGATAGGCCTACAGAAAAAACCCATAATCCTTTGATGACTTACCGGAAGAGTGCCACAGGAACAAGTCCTAAAACCCGGACATTAGTTCACATTTAGGCACCTTCAGTTCCCTGATCCCAAAGTCTTTGAATGTGTTTTTATTTTATTCTACGACATAAAATATGTCAGTAAATTCCCCCAGTCCTGATTTCTTTAAGCTTTTATGTCTCTTAAAAAAGGCCAGTTGCTAACAAGTGTCTAATTGAGATTACAAAGGTTGTCAGGGAGATTAAATGTCATCACGTTGAACATGAAAACCGATCTACTCACTAGTCCACCTTTACAGCCTTGTTGTGTTAAAACAGACTGTTACTAACTTTCTAAGAGGAAACGCTTTCGTAGAAGAGGTCAGAGCTAAATCAAACTGCAAAATGAAGTTTAGTGGTGGTGACGTTGAAGTCATGTGAACATGGTTGGTTTATAGCCTAACATAACCTGATTGTATTTAGCCTTAAAAACTCATAAAGGTTGTGTTCATTAGTGACGATTATCCTGCTGAACTGAACCTGCCAGTATCAAAACTGTTGTTTGTTTGTTTATATTCTGTAATAAGCAAGCTGAGATCTTTGCTCCTCTTGGTCAACATCCATCTTACAAGATTCTAACATTTTTGAGATAATTATACTTCTGTTGTTTTTTATCATCTCTTCAGACTGAGTGGCTGTAACCTCTCAAAGAGACATCTTGAAGCTCTGTCCTCAGCTCTCAGATCTAAGTCCTCTAGTCTGAAAGAACTGGACTTGAGTAACAACGACCTGCAGGATTTAGGAGTGACATTGCTGTCTTATGGACTGCAGAGTCCACACAATAAACTGGAAAGTCTCAGGTCTGTTGACATAAGATTGTCTTTAGTGGTCTTTAGTTTCAGTCTCTTTACATGAAAATATTTTATGTTCTCGCACTCTACTGGTGGAACCTCAAATATCATTATAATTAATTAATCATTATATCTAATAATTAATAATATATTAATTATAATTAATATCTGATTGACGATGAATGTTCGTGGAGTTTTGGTGTTGATGAGAAAAAATTGTAATGTTGATGTAAAACCCTGTATTGCTGTAATACAGTGACGTTCTAGTCCTGCAGTACCCGCAGGTTATGTGACATGAGTTGTTTTGTGTGTGCTCAGTCTATCAGGCTGTATGATCAAAGAGAGAGGCTTTACTTCTCTGGCCTCAGCACTGACCTTTAACCCCTCCCATCTGAGAGAGCTGGACCTGAGCTACAATCATCCAGGAGTGTCAGGAGTGAAGCTTCTTGCTGCTGGACTGGAGGATCCACACTGGAGACTGGAGACTCTCAGGTATGGAAACCCATATATATTTATAAATATGTACACTATGGTGTAAAAGTTCTCAAGTTACCTAATGAGGTAACTGTAGCCTTCAGCCAGGAACACATGTCGTCAGGTGGTATCCAACCTTCGACCCTTATCCAAAACACTCTCCAATTAGTGGTCCGACAGTGGTGGACAAATTACTGCCCAACTGCCCTTTGCTTTCCCCCTCTGGCCTACTCCAAACCCAGCAAGAGGCTCGTTCAGCCTCTTCCCCATCCTCCAAGCTGCTTTCTTGCTCCTTTCATCCAGGCCCAGAGATAACAACTGCCACATTGATCTTGCTGGGAAACCTCTGCAGTCGATCTCCATGAGGAACAACCATGCATGCCATCCTTTTTTCCCTGGACTCCTGGACTAAGGCTTCAAGGCCTTTTGTCTCGTGGACTTCTTAACAACTCTCCTCCCATGGCACTGTCAACTCAACCAGAATTATTTTCTGGATTCAAGTTGACCACAGTACAATGTCTGGGCGAAGGGTTGTGTGCACCACCTCAGGAAACTGCAGCCTTCTTCTCACATCTACCCTCATCTGCACAGAGCTGGCGGTTTGCAGCATGTTGCGTTTGTTTGCGCCCTGATTAAGGTGATGGCCTTCTCCACATCCATGTCTGCTGGCCTCTTCTTAACTCTCTCTCGCTTTATGGTGTCAGCAAGAGACAGGAGCACCTTGTCATGGCGCCACCTATACAATCTTTGAGCTAAAGATGTTTTACACCCGGACACATAATATGTGCCCCTGTCCACTTTTGGCCACAGAGCTTGCAGTGCGGGTCTTCCCTCAGCCGCCATGCGTGCTGACGTGCTGGTGAAGGATGGGTGTCATACACAGATCACAAGAGGAAGGAAATAAAGAAAGGCTCCAGTCTTCACAGCTCTGACCTGGAAATTTTGCACTTGGAGAGATCCCATTTTGTCCATGTGCCCTGGGACCCTTGCTCTCCATCATGGACAATCTATCCCATCCCCTCCACGACACACGGCAGAGACAGTTGGACCTGTTTTTTCTAATAATGTGTAGTGTCCATGTCTACATGTCAAAAGAAAACTTGCTGGTCTGACCCGTCTCCTCCTTTCAGGGTGGAGCATTGTGGAGTCCAATGCTTGAGACCAGGTCTGAGGAAGTGTAAGTGTGATTTTATTTAATTCATGAAAACAAAGCAGCACATTCAACCATATTCAAACTGTCACATCACTGATGTCATGAGTCATCATCAAACTGTCAATAACTGATCATATGATCAATAACTGCAGCTGTTCTCTCCATCAGATTCCTGTGAAGTCACACTCGACACAAACACAGTACATACAAACATCAAACTGTCTGACAACAACAGGACAGTGACACGTGTGGAGGAGGATCAGTCATATCCTGATCATCCAGACAGATTTGACTTCTGGCCTCAGCTGCTGTGTAGAACTGGTCTGACTGGTCGCTGCTACTGGGAGGTCGAGTGTAGAGGTGATGTTGAAATTTCAGTGAGTTACAGAGGAATCAGAAGGAGAGGAAACAGTGACGACTGTGTGTTTGGAAAGAACGATCAGTCCTGGAGTCTGTTCTGCTCTCATGATGGTTACTCTGTCTGTCACAATAACAGAGTTACATCCATCTGCTCCTCCCCCCAATCCTCCTTGCGATTACGCTCCTCCAATCTACGTTCATCCACCCGATTCCTCACCCTCCCTGACCAATTGCTTTTCTCCTCCTGCAAATCCAATTCTTCCACAAAGCCCCCTTCCCATGTCAGTTCCCCCTACTCCTCGTCCTCCATCAATTCCCCCTCCACATTACTCTCCTCCTCCTCCCCCTCCCCCTCTGTCTCTAACAGAGTAGCAGTGTATGTGGACTGTCCTGCTGGCTCTCTCTCCTTCTACAGAGTCTCCTCTGACTCACTGATCCACCTCCACACCTTCAACACCACATTCACTGAACCTCTGTATCCCGGGTTTGGGTTCTGGCCTGACTCCTCAGTGACTCTGTGTTCTCTGTAGTAGACAGAACCTCCACCTGTAAGAGAAACCCGCTGCTGACCAGATATTTCACTTTGTTCAGATCGTTATTTAGCACCAACCAGGGTTGCTTTCTTCAGAATGAATCCAGACCAACATCCTGTTTTCAGGTGAAAATCATGTTTATTTTCAAGCTAATTTGTTTTTTTAAACTTAAATTGTTGATCCTCAATGACGTTATCTTGAATAACTGCGCTCTTGTTTTCTGCTTGGCTGAGTGGTGGTCATGTGATTTCAGCTGTGTTGTGTTAGAAACCCTCCCAGAATGCACTGGGGCAAAAAGAATGTATGTATAAAAGTATCATTTTATACGTGTTCCTGAATTCCAACATTGAATTTTTTGCATTCCAATGTGACCTATGTTTCCAAAGTTTCACTTTTAAATATCAGATATTACCAGTGGATGTGATGTGTGTCTTTAAATTTAAAATAAAATAATGCATACTAAATTAAACAGTCAGGTCTCTGCTTTAATTTGAGTTGCTTTACATCAGTATAGAAAGAAGTGTGTGGTTTCAACACATAGCGCCCAATTTCAAGGGGTTTTAAGTGATTTTACACTTGACTGCCAAATGTTTCTTGGGCAGCTGTGTGTTGTTTCAACATTAATTTGTGTAGGAAAAAACCTTAAACGTGGCTCACAGTTGACGGAGAGTTGAGCTGCCAAGCAAAAATATCAATGGTTGTTGGTTTTTCAAAATCAGCTGTTGGGTACTTTCTAAAAAAGCAGGTGAGCACAGAAAAACTAGACAATGGTAAATGAGCTGATCGACTGAGGAGCAGGAGCACAAGTCTTGTGAATGAAAGAAAATCATAAGCATGGTGAAGAGAAACCCTTTTATGACTGCACAGCAAGTCAAGAACACTCTCCAGGATGTATTTTATAATCAAGACTTCAAGACCAGAACCTCAGAGGATTCACCAAATAATACAAGCCCCTGGGGAACATTCAGTCCTGACAAAATGTAGCAAGATGACGATGGTGATGCTAATCTATTGCACTATTGGAACAGTTGGAACAGAAAGGCAGCTTTGCTTGACTGCTCTTCATTGACTGTAGCTCTCATAGCTCTGTTTTTCGTACTTTCCACCCCAACACATTGGTAACCATTGGGACAGTACTCAGCCTCACACGGGGCACCATTATGTTGGGGCATCGGTAATTTATCATTAATTGGTTATCATAATTTAAGAAAATATTAATATTAAAAATATATATATCAAATAATAAACTAGTTATACTCGGGGCACCATCCTGAAACAGGAAAAGAATAGCCAATGTTGATTCAGTCTCAAATTATTATTTGGAACTCTGAATAATGGCCAATAACTGATAAATTACCGAGGCCCCAATATGACCCTGCCCCATGTTAGGCTGATAACTGCCCCAACAGTCACTAAACCACACCACCTTGGGTTCCAGCGGTGCCGGCAGGACTATATTTCATAGTACACACAAGAACCACCTGTCCGCTACCTTTTACGTTTCCCACACCTGCACATACAGTATGTCTACTCATCGAACGAGTGAGCGAGCAAGAGAGACGGATTGGATTTGTGTATTTCAGCGCTAAAGTTAAGACATGACCACCATAAAACTCTGATTAACCTACCATATGCAAGCAACAACAGCCAGCTAAATAAGCCACAATATACTATTATATATATGAACATCCCCAAGAAGTGCAGTAAAAGTTGGCATTAAGCGATGGATCTCCTCATTTAGAATCATCATCATAAGAACAGTTCCCTAACTAACTACTAAAGATAGTGCTAACAATATGCAACAGCAAGAGCAAACCAAGCTGCTACAATAAACACTCACAAAGCCACATTAGAAATGAAATTGAGCCAATACTGAATACTGAAATCTGAAGTTCATTCTGCGGCTGCTTGTTACATCAAACTTGCAGAACGGCCTCTGCATCAATTTCAATATCACGATGGACGTTAATCAGTGCTCCACATCTGCAGTGTCAATATTGGGCATCAAAGCACCAAACTCCTCCTTTATCTCCTGCTCTCCTCTTGAATCAATACTCATAATGATAGTGAGTGGATGCAGACACAAAGACAAGGATCTCCTGTTGCCACCATTTTATTTTTATGATTTAAAAAAAAATAAATAAATAAATAATTCATGGGTTCTATGTACAAATCTGTAACTTTTTGTTTTCTGATCAGCGGCACCTAAACTGTTAGACTTGGCAGGAACAATTTATCTACTGAATACAGGAGTGGATGATGAAGATGTAGTTTACAGAATCCTCCAGCAGAGGGAGCTGTTTCTACAGAATACGCTTGTTAATTAATTCATCACATGGGACTCGTTATTCAGAGCTGGTGTTTGATGTTCACTGAAACATAAAATCATCATGAAGTGGATTAAATGTTTAATGTGGAACGACAATGGAGGTCATCAGATCTGAAGAGAAGAAGAAGAATAACATGTAGGACAGGAGAAGAAGAGGAGGAAGACAAAAAAAAAGAAAAAAAAAAGGGGAGAGTCAGATTCAGCTTCAGCAGCTCAGACTGACTGCTGTTTGAATCATCGACTCTAATCCGCCTCCTCTCAGACAGCAGGAGGAGGAGGAGGAGGTGCTGCTCTTCAGTCTCACATCCAGCACCGAAAAGAAACAAACCAGAAGTGAAACAGGATCCACTGACGAGATTTATCCCGACTTTAAAACCAAAGACCTGCTGTGAGCGCTGACGTAAAGGTCTTGGTTTCACCGAGAGGACGAGCTTCATGTCTGGTGAGTTGTTGAACAGTGTGTGAAATCACAGCTGAGTTCTTTAGTGTAAAACTGCAGCAGCTCGGAGCAATCACACTTTGTTTTCTGGGTTTTTAATGTGATTCAGTTTCACCTAGTGTGACTAAAAATACACAACAGTGCAGTTTTATTCTATTCAAGCCATTAAGAAAACAGGTTTGGAAGCAAGCAAGGTTTTATAAGAAGATGAAAATGTCAAGATCATGTGACAGAACAGCTTCAGTTTGAGATGGAAGACGGAGTCTGGAAACAGCAGCCTGTTTTTATTTTTTATTTTTAACAGGAAACTGAAGCCTTTATGACAGAGTGATGTTTGGAAGACAAAGTGAAGGTTATTGAAGAATAAAAGTTTGGAAGCAACAAACAGATGATGAAGCTGTGACGCAGTATGAATTTTGGTCAAAGACAAACTGAGGTGTGGAAGCTGAATGTGGCGTCAGTAACAGAAGACGATCTTTTGGGTTTTTGACCACCAGACGAAGTTTGGAAGCAGCTTCGGCTTTTAAACGCAAGATAAAGTCTAAGTCTAAGTTTAAACAAACAGAAACTAAGGTTTGGAAGAAGCACTCTGTTTTTATGAGCAGAAAATAAACTTTCAAAGCTTCCAACAGATACAAAGATGAAGTTCACATTTGGAAGCAGCTTCAGCTTTTTAACAAACGAGCGATAAAGTGCGGAAGAAGCCTGAAATTTTAACAAAGGAAGAAATGAAAATTGGAAAACAGTCGTCCGTGTTTTTATCACTGGAAACAAAGTTCGGAAGCAGTCTGAGTTTTTGAGCAAACAGAAAACAGAACTTGGTCTTACCTTTCAAGATGAAGTTTGGGAGCAGTTTTTGTATCCTGAATGTTGGAGGTCGCAGGTTTTCCTTCTCAGCCGAGCTGATGAAGCGCCTCCCTCTCAGCAGACTCAGCCGGCTGCATCTCTGCGTCTCTGAGAGCGAGCTGCTGGAGCTCTGCGACGACTACGACCGCGACAGGAACGAGTTTTTCTTCGACCGGCACTCGGAGGCCTTCAGCTTCATCATGCTGTACGTGCAGCACGGCAAGCTGCGCTTTGTGCCGCACATGTGCGAGTTGTCCTTCTACAACGAGATGCTGTACTGGGGCCTGGAGAGCTCGGACCTGCAGCCCTGCTGCCAGCGACGCCTCGACGACCGCATGTCCGACTGCTTCGTCCACTTCTTCCCCGAGGAGGAGGCGCGGCGTCCCGAGGAGCCCCAGAGCCACTGGCTGGAGAGAATGAGGAGGACGTTCGAGGAACCCACTTCCTCACTGGCGGCACAGATCCTCGCCTCGGTGTCAGTGCTGTTCGTGATCATCTCCATGGTGATGCTGTGTGCTAGCACCTTACCTGACTGGAAGGCCGCGGAGACCCTGGACCAGCACAGGTAGGACCCTTTTCAGACCACTACATCCATGTCTTGAATCGATCTCTGACCCTCTCTGATTGGTTCTCTCTCTCCTGCCTCTCTCTGATTGGCTGTCTCCCTGCAGGATCATCGAGGCGGTCTGTATTGGCTGGTTCACAGCTGAGTGTATCGTCCGTTTCCTGGTGTCTCGTGATAAATGTGAGTTTGTCCGTCGTCCTCTGAACATCATCGACCTGTTGGCCATCACGCCGTACTACATCTCCGTCACCGTGACGATCCTGACGGGGGAAAACTCTCAGCTGCAGCGTGCCGGCGTCACACTGCGCATACTGCGCATTATGCGGATCTTCTGGGTGATCAAGCTGGCGCGTCACTTCCTGGGCCTGCAGACGCTTGGCTTGACGCTGCGGCGCTGCTACCGCGAGATGGTGATGTTGCTAGTCTTCATCTGCGTCGCCATGGCAATCTTCAGCGCGTTAGCCCAGCTTCTGGAGCACGGCCTGGACCTGGAGGCCGGAAACGAGGACTACGCCAGCATCCCCGCCGCCTGCTGGTGGGTCATCATCTCCATGACGACGGTGGGATACGGCGACATGTATCCGGTGACGGTGGCGGGCCGCGTGCTCGGCGGCCTCTGTGTGGTGAGCGGCATCGTGCTGCTGGCGCTGCCCATCACCTTCATCTACCACAGCTTCGTCCAGTGTTACCATGAGCTCAAGGTGCGCTCCACCCGCTGCAGCCACAGCCTGTCCGCCGACTTCATCAACTGACCGCAACGCCACCGCTGAGTTCATCAACTGACCAAGGATAAATACTGTTGCCAAGGTGGATGCAGAATTTCCAAACAATCATCCTTCACAGCTGTTTACTCCTGACTGCTCCTCAGTGTTGATGCTGAAGCGGGAAATACTGCAGACATCAATATCTTAGTCACCGAAAAATACTACAAAATGTCACATTAGTTCCTACAAAAACAACTTAACTTCAGCTGTTTGTTTGCTGCTGCCTTCAGGTTTGTCTCAGGTTTTAGGCGCTTTATGTTTTATACCCACCACAAGTATCGAGCAGTCAGTAACCTTTTATTTTCTGTAACTTCAGAATCATCTCCACTGTAGTTTCATGGACAGATCCGTGTGATCTGATAGAAATTACTGGTGAATAGCCACGATGTTCGGAGGTAGTTACATAATAAATCTTCACTCATTTACCTGAGTTCTTACAAAAGAATCAGGGCAGTAGACACCCACACAGCTGTGCAGAGTCTAGTACAAAAATCTTCATGACTGAGATCCATTTAAAGTCACATACATATTCATTTATCTGTTGGAATCTTTATCGGTAGAATCGTCTAAAATCTACAAAAATGCATTGAAAGTGGATGAACTGGACACGACTCACCACCTCACATCGACCTTTCATCGAGCGGCTCGGCTCAGAGTTGTTTGTCACATCAGAGGCTCCGTTTTTTTTTTTCTCCTCTGCTGCAGAGTTCAGTCCAACCAAATCTAGGTCATGATGACTGCATCATTGTATTTATATCACTGAAATATTTCATTTTGAAAACCAATACCTTTTTTCCATCCATCCAGGCTTGAATTATTACCTTCAGCATCCCTCACATATTGAATTTTAGTGTATTGATAAACCATGCATCCAGCATTTTCCACACTTATTTATAAAAGAAGAATTTGGTCACCTCATACAAACTTCAGACCAAGCGTATATGATGATGAAGTGGAGATTAAATATAAAGTGAAAGACATGATCTTATAGTAAAACATTCTTTGTTCCGGTTTTTTTCTCAACATCTCTGACTGTTTTTTCAGGCTACACAAAAATGTCAAACGTGTATTAATACATTTAAATTACCCTCTTTCTGTTTACATTCTGCCAACATTTCCCTGTAAATGAGCTTTTTATTTTATCCTGAATTGAGAAGCACTTTGTTTATATTTGCATTTTCCCGTTTACATTTACATTCACTCATCTTTTATCCAGAGTGACTCACAAGTGAGGGACACGACTGAAGCTTCAGAGCAGCAGGAGACCTTGGTGTAAGTACTACATCTATTCAACAAGTGCAAAGAGAGAAGGTAGAGAAGAGCGAAGTGAGTGTGAGGTATGTGATGAACTGGTGATGCAGCCAGTGTTAAATAATAATGGTTCTAATGTAACGTTCTGCTGCTGTTGGAGAACCTCATCAGTACGACACAGAGGT
This sequence comes from Seriola lalandi dorsalis, assembly GCF_002814215.2. Classification (NCBI taxonomy): domain Eukaryota; kingdom Metazoa; phylum Chordata; class Actinopteri; order Carangiformes; family Carangidae; genus Seriola; species Seriola lalandi. The sequence goes on along the minus strand of NW_019524895.1, from coordinate 44,905 downwards.
GGAGAACCCCCTCCCCTCCTCCTCCTCCTCGTCCTCTTCCTACTCCCCCCTCCCAGGACAGACTGCACATGTTCAGCTGTTTGTGTCTGTTTTTGTTGGACAGTTGTGGGTTAAAGTCTGTGGTGTAACTGGACACCGTCCACAGTTTCCATGGCAACGGCAGACTCAGAGACAGGAAGTGGAAGTGTTGGAAACATTTGGTTTTGAAAGTGAGGATGTACGAGCTGCTGGAGTGTGAAATGTCTCACTGGAGAAAGACACTTCTTCTTCTTCTACCAAAGCACAATTACATGGACTGTCCCTTTAATCTTCAAACACTTTTTATTCCTTCTTTTCCTCTATCCTTTCTTTTCTTCTTCTCTATTCTTTCTCTATTCTTTGATCATCTTGAAACATGTTAATAATCATCATCACTCTTTCTTTATTCTTCCTTTCCTTTCTGTTTCTCTTTCATCCTTCCATACTGTGAAATAAAACACATTATATCTGCCCATGTTTTCATGTCTTCATTAAACCACTTTTTTTACTTAACTTTACTTAATTTTATTGGCTTTTTTGTAACAGAAAAAAAAACCCCCAATAATATAAAAAACAATGAAGAAAAACATGCAGACATTAACAAACAGGCGGTTTCACAAAGTACTGGCCTGAGGCTTGTGTCATTGTGATGGGTTATGAAGACAGATATAGAAACATAAATAAATGTTACTTACTCCATTTGGAGTTACACTCAGGGAGATGGGGGTTAAAGCTGAGCTCCAATGTAATTCATAAATGGTTTCCAACATTTCGCACAGTTATCAGAGGAGCCACAGATCATGAATTTCAATTTCTCATGTCTGAGACGTTGCATCACCTCCTTCAGTCACCGAGTCCAGCTCGTGGATGAGGAGTCTTCCAGTTGAGAAGGATCAAGTCTGAATCATATTATAGTTCATTCTTTATTATCATACTTTATTTAATGTTCTTCTGTAGCCTACATTTTTGGTACACTACTAGTCCTAGCAGCTAGAAACGTGGGAGATATGTCATATGACATTTGGTGATGATGGTTGATTTTATATGAAAGTTTTAATTATAATTTTCATTGCATTTCCTTAATTTCATATTTTAGTAGGCATTAAAAATAGGAATCGTAAAAATAATTTATAAATGAATGATTAATCCATCAGTAAATACTTCAGATTTAAAAATGGATCTACAAAAACAGCATGAAATTCTCATTAATAAACCATTTAGAAATACACTGATTAATTCATGAATAAATAATTGAATTTGAACTACTTTTTAAAGTATTCGAGAGGGCATTTTAAAAATGGAAATACATACCTGGATTCCCTCTTCAACTTCCATTTACCTTTTCCAGCTGTTGTTCCTATTAGGTAATTGATTAGCTTAGTCATTTAGGTTCTCCTTTTAGCCTTTCCAAGACACTGTGGCCCTTCAGTGCTGGTAAAACCCACTGGTTAACTCTCCAACTAATCAGAGAGCTTGTTACATCCCATGTTTTTCCAGTATTTATTGATGGATTAATTGTTCATTTATACATTCTTTTCACAATTCTTATTTTTAATGCCTATTAAAATATGAAATTAAAGAAATGCTTTATACTTTACTTTATACTTTTCCTGTGACTTTACCGGTCCTCCATACAAAACATCATGAAACTTGGATGGATATCTCAAAAACCATGAGAACTGCTTCCTCATACCTCAGTGCTACTCATATTTAAAAATGGTAGCAATAGTGTCACCATGTAGTGAAATATTAGCTAACAAATAATGTTATGGCTAATATCTCAGCAACCGTTAGGTGTGGAAGAAAAAGAGATTTATATAAACCTCACCTAATTCAGTCATAATTTTTTTTTCCCGCCATTTTTAGTTATTTGCTTGACAGACTTTTGATTCCCTATTTCCCACAGTTTCCATCAAACTTGGTACAAACCGTGGTTCGGCGACCACAAACACTGTCCACGTGTTCGATTTAAGATATCATGTGTGGTTTTTCGGAAAAAACAAAAACAAACTTTGGCTCCAAATGACGTCACATTGATGATATTTTGGCTTACAGTGGGTAGAAGTGGAGACATGTCGTCTATCTTTATGTATAGATTGATTTCTATTGAGTCATTACAGTCGGGCACGTCGCGGACACCTCTCCTGCAGGTCCTTCAGTCCGGCTCTGACGTCATCGCGCCGCGCGGTGTCGGCATCGGGAGGAGGAGCAGCAGCAGTCTGCTAAGCGTCAGAAGCAGGTGAAGTGTCCGAGTGTCCAGGTGTGTTTTACCTGAGTTTCCCGCTACTCAACATGTATTACAGACTGAACGGAGTGACGCAACGGCTCACCGGAGCTCCGGCCAACGCCTACAACCCACAGGTGAGACCGGAACACCGCGTGACCTTCTTAGCACCGAGAGAGTAGCTAATGCTAATGCTGGAAGATAAAGAGGATCAATACCGAGGATCCTATGTATCGATTATTGGTCGGTCGATTAGTGAAGAATCAAATATAAAATACAAGTTTATTTTTTTTACCGGTTATTTCATTAATGTTAATAATTGATCAGTCATCATTTCTGATGATCAGTAAACAAACAGCTGCGGACAGGCTTAGGACACATTCGATCAATAAAGACGATATTCATTGATCAGCTGTGCATTGATCACCTCTGTATTGATCAGATATTAGTCTCTGAACGGGCTGATGATAGACAAGAGGAACAAATTGATGTTTATTTGAAAGACAAAATGATTGATAAATTAATGGAGAAACTAATAATTGATCGATCAATGATGAAAATAATTTGGCGTCTTTACATCAGCAATTCAGATCCTACATTAAAACAAAATTATTCTTTATTCTGATAAGTTTGTTTCTTCACTCAGTCACGATTACTGATCACTTTCATTATTGATTAATCTGATGATTGGTTTCTTATTAATCTGATTAATCTGTGAAATGTCAGAAAATAGTTCAAGTGTAAATGTTTTTCTCTTCAAAGTTCAAAACAGTTGTGAAGGAATGAACGGATTATTGATTAAAGGATGAACTGTTTCCTTTCAAACAGCTGCAGGTTAAAACCTTTATTATTATTTATTATTATTATTATTATTTATTTTAATCACTGATAAAACTCTGATACATGAACAAACTGACACCAGAAGATGAGAGCAGATTTAATTGATAAATGGCTGAAACTACTAATCAATTATTAAGATAGTTTCTGTTGATGAACCGAGTCGATCAATCAGCTGATTAATTCTGCTGTGAACCAAAACAAACATCGCTACAGACCATTGTTAGTTAAATATTAAACATCAAACAACAAGACTGATCCAGGATCTGGACAAATAAAGATTTTAACCTGCAGCTGTTTGAAAGTTTGTTCTCTGTAAACTCTTCTAATAATAAACGGCTCATCAGGAAAAACATCTGTGTTTTCATACAAACCAACAACAGTCCTGCATTCAGGGTGTTACCAGGAAACTGTGGCTCCTGTCAGTTTTATATTATTATATAATATATTGATCAGAGCTGGAAAGTAACAAAGTTCATTAACTCAACTACTTTACTGAAGTTCAGTTTGAGGTTCTTGTTCTGCTTAATTACATTTCAGATCTTTGTACTTTTACTGCTCCACAGAATCACAGAAGGCATCACCTGTAAAATTATCTTCAGAGCTGAAACAAGTCGATTAATCAATGAGTCCATCAATCAATCAGCTACTATTTGATAGTTGATTAATCATTTCAGTCGTTTAAAACCAAAAATAAAAAAATATTCTCGTTACCCGAGTTTTTTCTGCTTTTCTTTGTTTTTTACCTTAGATAATTAATACAAATTGGTCATTAATTGATTAACAGTAAATTACAGCTGTACCAGATACTGTGTGATGTTTCAAAGCTTTTTTTTTGGGGGGGGGGGGTCATTGTCCCTGTGTCAGTGCTGGTAACATTAGATGAGGGCTGCGGTTTTTTATGGTAATGCATACATAATAATGATAATAAATGCTGACTTAGACATTGATTACCATGGCCACAGTTGAAGCTTCAAAGCCTGGACACATTCAGCTGAGCCCTACACAAAGTTAATATTCAACTAACTGGATAGTCATTTTTAAGTAGGATCAGCTGGTTTTGTGTTTGTATTGGTTTTGATAATAATCAATAGATTCCTCTGTCATTGAGCTCAGTCTGAAGTTTGATGTGCAGCAGCTGTTCTGTGATCAGTTCACACTGAGACCTGCTGTTGGTTTAATGTAAATGATGTTAAAACAGACTGTTCTGAGGTCTGTTTGTGTAATATAATTATAATCCAATAATATAGTCAGTTTTTCTACTTGTTTACTTTTACTCTAGTAATAATTTGAATACAAGTATCTTTATTACGTACTAGTATAAGTGAAAGATGTGAGTACATCTTCCACCAAAAGTAAAAAATACTGGTTATGCAGAATAATAAGTATCACGCATAATATTTATTGATGTATTTGTGTGTTCATCACTTTGATGGAGCAGAGCGGATACATCTGTAGTAATTAGCTTAATAAAAATGATAGCAGTTCCCTAATGTAACTACATTAGTGTGATTTTCCCAATAAAAACCCTTTCTACTATTTTTAATCTAATTTACATCATTTTCTGTGGAGCAGATTCACTTAAGTGAATGATGTGTCCATTAGGAGAAAAGAGAGTTGGACCTTCTAGACGTTTGGATTGAAATAATTTAATAAAATAACAACATATCTGGATGCAGCAGAGGATAAATCAGTGTGGAAGTGCTTCCTCAAACCACTCGTCTTAAAACCCAGTTTTCACACTTGAGATGTTTGGACCAGAACTAATAAGATTACACATAATGTACACCATACCCACAATCTGTACTGGAAGCAGCGTTCCCATGGTTTAAACACCACTGATGATTTATTAGAGGGCGGTGTTTTCCTGTCATACAGTGATTCAGTTGATTTTTTTTTAACTTGTCAGGAAAAGGAAATTTTTGGAAGTTCTCACAGATAAGAAGTTGAATTATGTCAAAGTCTTATAATGTAGCTGATAACAGAAATATTAACCATCTGTTCCATCAGTAAGGAAATATAAAACTGTATGAGATGTAGTTTAGTCAGACCACTCTGGATCCAAGTATAAGTCCCAAACACCAAACACATCCAGCTGTGTATTTTTTATTTTTAAGTAAAAGTATTTATTTTATTTTACACTGTGTCAATTTGAATTTCTTCTACAGGGGGATCAATAAATGTAGATAGAGGTAAATCTTATCTTAAAAATCGAAACAAAATGCTGGTTGACGGAGTGAAGTAATCCTTCAGATCTGTGTGAGTGATCACTCTGAAATTAGACTGAAGAACTGCAGTTTTCCCGTCCTCTCACAGCGTTTGGCTGCTCACCAACATCTGTGTTCGGTCAGACATCAGTGGGCAGCTCACTCTCCCTGTGGTCCTTAGTCAGCTGACTGATTTACTGTAAGGAGTCGATTCCTCTCTCACTCCTCTCACAGCCTTATTTTCTCTGACATTTACATTTTTCAGACCTCAGTCTTCAGTCCTCTTCAGATTTTCTCCCTGGTTCGTACTGGGACTGATCATGACCAGGACAAATCCTGCTGCATTTGTAGCTTGTTGTTCTGTTGTTGTCTCTTTTCAGACTGAACATCTGTATATTTTTTGATAATTTTTGGGATATTATCAATCATGTTGTCTGTTTTGTTTTGTTATTGCTGTTGACTGTTTTAATTACATTATACATGTATAAACCCAACTAGGTACAGGAGTTGAGAATTAGCAACAGCTATAAACTCTCTGTGCAACACATTAGTTTCATAGCATGTTTTCAAACTATGTTAAATGACATTGTCCCTGTCAAATAAATAAATAATCTAAACTAAACATTGGTGGACTGTCAAAAAAATCCATAAAGTTTTCACCATCTCTTACCAGCCCTCTCTGTGCCTGTAATTCAGAGTGCACATGAGAGCGTGCTGAGTGGGAGACTCTCTGAACTCACTTTTACTCATCATGAATTTATTTCCTCTGTGGCAGCAGAACATGTTAGAGCAGCGTTCATAAGCTGCTGCTGAAAGACTCACTATAGACAGACTTAAACATTCGCTAGCATAGCAACATAATAACCCACAATGCAACACTGTAAAAGACTGTAGTTACACTGGTCTCTGTTCAAAAAAATGTGTTGTAATGAATGAACATGTAAGTGTGTAGTCTTGAGAAAACACAAAACAAACACAAACACTAAAGGCGTCACCCGGTCCACTGGTAACACCTGTCTCCACCTGTGTGTGTCTCCTCAGGGTCTGCGTCCAAGTGTCCCACCTGTTAGTCCCCCCGCCATCTTCGCGTCTCCGACCAAACTGGCATCAGAAGCAGGAGGTCAGGTGGAGTACATGGGACCCAACAGAGTCCAGGAAATGCAGAAATTATTCCAGGTAAGTCGCCTTTATGGAGGTGAAACTGTTTACCTGACAGCTGGCGGCCAATCAGATGGCAGGATTCTATTTTTAAGGTTCTTGAGAGCTGAACAAGTCCTATAGGTCAAGGATGGGGAGACAGAAGTCCTTGAATATATTCAGCGGTCCTTGGGGGGGGTGAAAAAGTTTTAGGTCTCTGGTCACATGTAGTGTAATATTAAACTTAGTTAAACTAAACTCTGCTCAGGTGTGTTTGTTGTAATCATGTGACCTGTGTGAGGTGATATAAGCCCCGCCCCTCACTGGTAATCTGTTTCCTCGTCTCAGAAAGCAGATGGGGTCCCGGTCCACCTGAAGAGGGGTCTGATAGACAAGCTGCTGTACCGGACCACCATGGGTCTGACTGTGGGGGGGGCGGTCTACTGCCTCGTGGCTCTGTACCTCGCCGCCCAGCCCGGCAACAAGTGATGTTACAGAGCTGCCGCGTTCTGATTGGACCAGAATTTTCCAGCGTATGTTAAGTGTGAATGGACGACGAGGGGTTCAGGGATGAGTGGAGGTCTCTGATGAGGCATTCAGGGACAGTCTGTCTGCAGATAAAAACACTCTGTACAGAAATATGATTTAGTGTGGTGAATTAATAATAAAGTATATTTTGTTGTAAAAGAATCATTGTGTGTGTGTGTTTCTGTGTTTAAATAATAATAATAGTAATAAATAATAATAAATGTTTAAATGATAATAATAATAGTTCCAACAGGACAAATTTATGAAAAGATGGGCAAGATGGAGAAGAGAAATGGTACACCCCAAGTTTTTTCTTTATTTTTTTGTGTCCGGTTTTTTGTTTTAGTTATTTACACTGGTTTGATTTTTCTGTTCAGTATTTAATGTATTGGGTATTTACTCGTTTGTTTTTGTTTTGTTTTTTTGTTTTCTGGTTAGATGCCTATAATATCATTTACTTCACTGGTCCTAAATTGTTTTTGTACTATTTATTTTCACTCATCAGTCTCAGTCTCATAGAATGTTTTAAAAGTATCATGAAATAATACAATTTAAAAAAAATGAAGAAAAAAGGAAATGTTTAAAATAAACAGACAGGTACTTGATGGACACACACCTGTGGACAGGTGAGGTGTAATCTTCCTGCTGCACATTCAGTCCATTTTTACAGTCTGTGGTTGTTCTGTGGTTTTACAGATGTTTCACATGTGTCAGCTTCAGAGTGAGGAACTGAAACTGCTGTCAGACTGATGTGAGACCAGTTTGAGATCAGGCAGCTGCAGAAAAAAAAAAACATCTGTAAAATTTAAATATAAATTAATCTGATTTCACTGGGGACAAAACTGTGAGACATCAGATGTTTGTTTGTTCCTCTGCTCTGAGCTGATCCTGTCTTTATGAATCCTGATCCTCCTCATTATCTCCGTCTTATGTTGCTGGATTTTCGAGGATTATCTCTTCTCTCAGCTTTATTATAAACCCGTCCAATCAATACAACAGCCAGATGCCGAGACTGGAGACATTTCTCCACAAACTGATTTTATATTTTTAGGTTTGATTGATTGATTTATTTTAGTTTTATTTATTTTTGCACAATTTAAAAATTAGCTTAGTAATGTTGTAATATCACAAAATTATTTAAAAAAAATGCAAAATGAACATACAAGAAAAAATAAAGTGAAAAAATTATGAGAAACTAATAGATTCAAAATATATATACTAAAATTACCAGCAATAATAATGGTAATTTTAAAATTAAGAGCAGAGGTTGTGATGTGCATGAGTTTAACTCCATGAGCAACAGTATTAAGCAAAACAAATAAAACATTAATACATGGACTGTAATACAATATGAAGCAGCAGCTAAATGGTCTTTTAAGCATCTTTTGTAACATTTTATAGAAGAACAGTTCTTTGCCAAATGGAGAAAATAATTCCCATTATTTGTTAAAAAAAAAAGGATGAAGATCGATGAGTTGGAAAAAAAAGCATGGATCTGTGAGTTTGCTTTAAAGTGAGTTTTGAAATGCTCGGGAATATTCCCTTCCATTGACTATAACTTGAAAGTATTGATATAAATATGAGGCTCTGTAGTTTGTGAAATAGAGGAGCAGATCAGTGATGTGATAAGTGATGAGTAGTAGAAGTATTAGTAGTAGTAGCAGTAGCAGTAGTAGCAGTAGTAGTATTCTTGTTTTTGTGCAGGTGAAACAAAAGAGAATCTGAACAAAGAAGACGAGTGGAGTCTCCATGGTTCCTGTGAAGCTGCTGTCAGATCTGTGATGAGTGTGATGAAATGTTTTCCAGTGGATACAAAGATTTTGTGTTCAGAGCAGCAGGTTTTTCTGTGTGTGTGTGTGTGTGTGTGTGTGTGTGTGTGTGTAGGCTGGATGCAGTCAGACGGCAGGAGGTGGTGAACTGATTCATTCTGTCAGAAAAACTGGTTCAGCTTTCATCTGACGACCTTCACATCTCGTGCTCCACACACACATACACACACACACATACACACACACACACAGCTCGTCTTTGTCCTTGGTTCAACGCAGGAGAATGTGAATGGACTTTGGTCACAGTCAAAGGTGACGGGTTAGTGTGTGTGTGTGTGGTGTATGTGTGTGTGCGTGTGTGCGTGTGCGCAGCAGAGCCAGAGGAGTCGGGTGTTAACGATGTTCATGAGTTCATCTGTAAAACTGAACAGATTCAGCTTCATCAGATCACACTGCATCTGTTACACACACACACACACACACACACTGAAACACACACTGAGCTCAGCCTGATGAGACGCGATCCTAATATTGTGTAGCGTGTCATATCACTGGCTCTGTTGCCATGGAGACGGTGATGGGATGCTTGAGGTGAGGCGTCGCGGTAACAGATCACAACACAGTCTGAACTCTGTCCAAATTATTAGGAACATGTAAACGTCACAGCAGCTTTTTCACTGAATCATTTCCACATTGTTTTGTTTTTTTCCATCTTATTTTCACATATTTTCTCATTATTATTAGAAAAACAAATTATTCAGAGTTTATTCTCTGAGTATAACAACATATGAGCGCAGTAGATAACTGCATTTTTCAAATGTGGATACAAGTACTAAACTTTGACAAAACACCACTCAAAAATTCAAATTGGCCACCATTTCCACGATGGCTGATATTTCTGGCAAGGAAATGTCATTTTTCACCCACAGTGTCTCTTATGAATCATCTACGTGTCTAATCAAACATTTTAATAACATTTAGTACAACATTTAGTACACTGTTAATAATTGACCTGCGAAAATTGTAACAGTTTACCTATATTTTACAAATTAAAAGTCCTGGGTCCTCAAGCCACAGCTTGGAAACCAGACTGTTGTAGAGTGTGTGTGTGTGTGTGTGTGTGTGTGTGTGTGTGTGTGTGTGTGTGTGTGTGTGTGTCTCGTCTCCACTGGATCTGTTTCCTCTGTAGTCCTGTGAGGCCTTGACCTGACTCTGTGAACTGCCTTGAGTGCTGCACAAATGAAATTGAATTGAACTGAACTGAATTAGAGTCTGACCCAGAATCCTGTTTCACCGTCTCCATGGTGACGGAGAACATCGGGTCACTGTCTCCATGGTTACAGCAGGATTCAGGCTGTGGAGACTAACAGAACTTTTGAGGTAAAAACTGATTCGGTTTGACATTGATGTTTAAAATCTCACAGCCTGTCTACTTACTTTTGGCCACAAGTGCAACTGAAAAGCTGTTCTTGTGGCCACTTTATAGTTTTTTCTTCTAATTGATTGATTAAATATTTTATTATCATTATTAATTAATTTCTATGACTTGCTGTGACCTCAGCAGCCTCACAGGAAGTTAATTAAGAGCAGCAGCACCAGCAGAGAGGCATTAACGAGCCCCTCACATCATAAACAGCTCAATGATTAACATGCAGGCAGCATGGAGCTGGGATTGGCCGACATCACAGTTAATTGCTACCTGATGATGTCATGAATATGCAAATTTGCAGCTGCAGCTTCCTTCACTCAGGACATGAAGTCCTCGTTCAGCCTGGATTCCTGATCTGCTCAGTGAATTCAATCATTGAAGTTGTTCTGCCTGTATGGTCTGGTATGGTCTGGTCTGGTCTGTTCTGGTCTGGTTTGGTCTGGTTTGGTCTGGTCCCCTCTGGTTTGATTTGACTTGGTTTGGTTCAGTCTGGTCTGATTTGGTTTGGTTGTCTGAATCTGACTGAACCAGTTGATCAGGGTGCAGCAGCTCATCTTCAGGACGTTTATTGTGAAAGGGTTGATCAATAAGGCCCAGATGATTGGGAGCTGTTCTGATCAAGTTATAAAGATAAACACTGTTTGATGAAACATCAGGTTCACTGTTTCTGCATTAATCTCCATATTAATGAGGTTCAGCTGCTCTGATTGGTTGTTGTGGTTCAGTGTGGAAGACTGATCATTAATAATCATTAATACGGTCAACTCATTAACGTAACTAATGACTGTCAGTGAGCTCATCAGTCAGCTGGTTCATTATAACATCACGGAGATGAATAAAATGATGGATCTTCATTAATACAGACAGGTTAACAAATTTTCCTGTTTAACGGCTTTTCTTTCCTTCTTTTTTATATCTGCAACAAAGGAGAAATCTTACATACAATATTTTATTTTTTTTTATTTTATTTTATTTTATTTTATTTTATTTTATTTTATTTTATTTTATTTTATTTTATTTTATTTTATTTTAGACAGCAGTTCCTCGCCGCTCCACAAGCTGGCAGTGACACGCCTGTAAACTGCTGCGTCAACAACTGTAAACACCACAGAAGAAGAGGTCGTTGTTTGCGTCGTAGTAGCAGAAGAAGAAGCGGTAGTACGATACAACCAGGGTGTGTTAGTTTGATTAAAGTATCGGGAACAGAAACCCGATGATTAAACTGATCTGAGGTGAGTCTGACCGGTTCGTGACGAACATTACTCGGTTACAGAAAACTTCTCCGGTTAAACACTCCGTTTTTTCACACATTACTCTGTTAGCGTTACCATTAGCAGTTTCCTGATAGCTTCAAACAAACTGAAACTTAAAAAACTCCACTTATCAATACAAATTAACGGTTAATAACGGTCAGTAACGGAAGTTGACGGTACGGTACAGACTGACCAGGGGTTGGGTAAATGTGTCGGTGATTCATCAGAGAGAAAAACGTCCCTTCACAAACCTCTGGTTAGCTTCAGCTAAGCTAACAGTGGCTAGTAAAGTTTAGTTAAACTATAGGAGCTAACCGCTAACAGCTAATGTGTTAGTGATCTGTATAAATCACAGTACATGTATAGAATATATAAAAGTACATATGTAGAATATATAACAGTCTATATATATGTTTGTATATGTGTTTAATAGAAGTGTTTTGTGACTGACAGATGTATTACTACCGGTATGAGAACACTGAGGTCAGCTGCTGCTACAAGTATCTCATGTTCAGTTACAACATCATCTTCTGGGTGAGTCACATCATCACACACACACACACACACACACACACACACACACACACATTCACCTGTTCAGGTGATCACTTTTTCCCCTGTTTACATGTTTTACTTATCATATACATCTACAGTACATGTTTGCCCATTTGACGTGTTTACATGCTGACTTGTTGACTTGGTTACTTGCTGCTATGTTTCTCCATTGACCTGCTGACTTGTTGACTTGTTCACCTCCTGACTTGTATACTTGCTGACTTGTTTACTTGCTGCCATGTTTATCCGTTGACCTGCTGACGTGTCGACTTGTTTACTTGCTGACTTGTTGTCATTGTGCTATGTTTATGTTTTGACCTGCTGACATGTTTATCTGTTTACATGTTGACTTGTTGGTGTGTTTACCCGAGGAACTGCCTCAGGCTGAGTTGTGTTTTCTCTGAATCATTTTCTTTTTCTGGGCGTTGGTTAAGAGGACTTCCTGTGTAGAGTAAAAGTTGTCTGAGGCTGAACAGGAAGAGTCTCAGCTGTTGAAACATCCTGAGTCACGTACAGACACGAACATTTTGATGTGAGAGCTTTCAGTCATTGTCTGTGGTCTTCCTCCTGTGGGGTTTTGATATACAGTGTGATGAAACTCCTTCTGGATAAAGTTTGGTGTCAGAGTGTGAATATAATATTTGCTTCATGTTGTTATTGGACAGTTTAACATCAGAGCTGAACATCATCTGCAGATGTTCAACACATTTACAACTACATCTGTAAGGAACATGAACATGAGTGATCAGTTTACACAAACTGGTTCCATCACATGATTCAACTCTATTATCATGTAAGAGGCTGGATCTGTGTTAACGCTGGTGTCTGATGGATCCATCTAATTGCTGGTGTGTGTGTGTGTGTGTGTGTGTGTGTGTGTGTGTGTGTGTGTGTGTGTGTGTGTGTGTGTGTGTTGCAGCTGGCTGGAGTTGCCTTCATTGCGGCTGGTTTCTGGGCCTGGAGTGAAAAGGTGAATTAACACATGCAGTCAAAAATAAGTATATTAACTATAAACTTAATAAAACAGCATCTGTCTCATATAAACAACATGTCATCATGTCAATATTAGGGATGGGTCATCAAATTATAAATAAATCAAAGAGTTTATGTGACTGTCTTTTGTAAATATATTTCTTCAGTTGTTTTTACCAGTGCCTGGTGGATAAATAATTCATTACTATTACCAGAAGGGGGAAGTAATGCATTTAAGAGCCATTTGCTTGCTGCCATTGAACAACAATCTACTACTATCACGAGGTTCTGGTCTGTTTTGGTTCACAGGGAATCCTGTTGGACCTGACCCAGGTGACCCAGCTGCATGGTTTCGACCCGGTCTGGTTAGTCCTGTTGGTCGGTGGAGTCACCTTCATCCTGGGATTCGCCGGCTGCGTGGGAGCTCTGAGAGAAAACATCTGTCTACTGAAGTTTGTACGTTAAAAACATCTGTTTACTTAAGTTGGTACATGAAAAACATCTGTACGCTCAAGTGTGTACGTTAAAAACATCTGTATGCTCAAGTGTGTACGTTAAAAACATCTGTACGCTCACGTTTGTATGTTTAAAAACATCTGTAAGCCCAATTTGTACATTAAAAACATCTTTCTGTGTGTTTTCTTTGAGGTTTAAAACCATGTTTGTGTTTTTTTCGTTCAGTTTTCGGGCATGATCGGCTTCATCTTCTTCCTGGAGCTGCTGGCGGCGGTGCTGGCTGTGGTTTTTCAGAGTCAGGTTAGAGCGTGGCTCAACGAGTTCTTCCTGGCGAACATCAAAGCGTACAGAGATGACATCGACCTGCAGAACCTCATCGACTCTCTGCAGAGGATGGTAACTCATCACTGTCCACTGACTTTACTCACATTTATTCTGTTAATCGTGTAAATACATTTGTCCTGGGACAAAATAAAAAATCATGGCCATCAAAGGTTTAGAGAAAAGCACAGGAAACTCAAAAGGCCTTTCTTTGTGTTAAGTGTCTTGCTTCTGGTTGGTAGAAGTATTTTTTTGTATAAGAGAACCGCTGCTGTGTTCAAGAACCGTTTAGTTTTTAGGATCTTGTTTGTGGTTAATTGAACGATTTTGATTGTTTACAAATCAAGTATTTTAAGTATCTCTCTTCTCTTGTCCCCTTCCTGTGAAGCTCAAGAAACTTTAAACTTTAGAAACTTGCACCTGTTGAAGGATGTAGTTTCATGTTGGATGAAGAATGTGGTTTTTGTACCAGAACAACTGCTGTGGAGCTCAGGAACCTTTTAGTTAACCTTTAAGTTAAACTTTTAGGATCTGGTTTCGTGTCGGGTGAAGGATCTTGTTTGATTTGAAGTTTGTTCTTTAAACAGAACAACTGCTGTGGAGCTGAGGAACCGAACGACTGGGACCTGAACGCTTACTTCAGCTGTAACGACACGAATCGCAGCAGAGAGAAGTGTGGAGTTCCCTTCTCCTGCTGCTTGTCTGATCCTGCTGTGAGTTTATCATTGATCAGTTCTTATCGATACACATCACTAGTCACCATGGTTACATAAAAAGATAAAAAGTTCTGTCTCACGGGTGCAGCTTGTGTTTGTTTCAGGACTCGGTGGTGAACACTCAGTGCGGCTACGACGTGAGAAACAAACCAAAGGTGAGGTTCTCACAAGAACCTTTTGATGAGGTCATAACAGGAACCTGGTAAGGTTCTCACAGGAGCATGTTCTCTAATGTTGTGTTATCTTCCTGTGCAGAAGGAGTGGAGTAATGACATCTACACTAAAGGGTGTATCGCAGCGTTGGAGGACTGGTTGCCTGGAAATCTCTACACTGTGGCCATTGTCTTCATCGTCATCTCTCTGCTGCAGGTACAAGCATCAACTTCACAGTGTTTGTTCTTTTCCGTGGAAAAGTTTATTTGTTTTAAATATACTAATCAACAATTACTACCCGTCTACCTGTTTACCTCTCGATCTGTCGACCTGTTTACCTGTCTACTAGTCGACCTGTTTACCTGTTTACCTCTCGACTTGTCGACCTGTCGACCTGTTTACCTCTCGACCTGTCTACCTGTTGACCTGTCTCTCTCTCTGTGATCAGATGGTGGGGATCTACCTGGCCAAGACTCTGGTCACCGACATCGAAAAAGCCAGATTCAGCTACTGAAGTCTACATCTTAAGGGGCGGCGCTTTACACCAGGTGTTACTGGAACAAGTTTCTTCATTCAGACACGTGCCTTCTTTTTGTACTTCTTCTTCTACTACTTCTTCTTCTTCACATCATCAGTTCAGCCTTCTGATGATGATGTTGCTGAAAACATGGCTTGCTTTGTCTGTTTACATTGACTGTTCAGAGACTCTGAAGTCCTGAGAGATATATTTTTTCAGTGTGAAAGATCCATCTGAAATCTTTGAGAACCTCAAAGTTCTGTTGATGTTTTTATTTTTATATTTAGATTTTCGTCTGACTGATCTGTAGCTGCTCAGCGCCACACTGCCTTCGCTTTTCCTATTTCCAATTTCTCGCTGCTACTCTTCAGACTGCAGCTTCAGTCTTTTTCTACTGTTTGAATGTTTGTTTGAACCAATGTGCCCTTTGACCTGATTGGCTGTTTACCCTTCAGTGCCTCCTTAATCATCATCATCATCGTCGTCATCATCATCATCATCATCATCATCAGTTTCAGTGATTTAAAACCGGTCTGAGGTGTCTGATCTCTGTTCAGGTGTAAATTCGACACAGAGAGGGAGGAGTCAGTGATGTCATCCAGGTGTGACACAGCAGGTGAAGTTCCCTCCTCACTCTGTGATCACAGCTTCATGTCGTTTAGAAATGATGCCACATCAGAGTGTAAAAACAGAGGTTGAACTTTATCCAATTAGAGCTCAACATATAAAGATGGCCCGGCCTCCAACACTGAAACTTCAAAATAAAAGCACAAACTGAATGATTATTTTCATTATCGATCAATCAGCTGACAGTTTTCACAGTCACAGTCGATCAGTGGAGCACATTGATCGATCAGTGGAGAGCACTGATTGACTGTGACTGTGAAAACTGTAAAAAAAAAAAAAAAAAAATCACATTTCCATAATCAGCTACAAATACAACAAAGAGCAGAAGCGAATCCTCGTGTGAACCTGGACACACGAGATTCGGTTTCTGATTCATTTTTCTGTTGATTGATTAATTGATTAATTGGCTGATTGTTGCATTAAAATGAAACTAATTGTAAACTGTGAAAGTGTCAAACTGATAAAGGTTCATTCAGGCTGCCTTTGAATCCTCAATCCAGACTACAGACTCTCACTGTACATATGTAGTACATACTGTTCCAGTACTGCATATAGTAGTAATATATCAGTATGTGGTACACAGAAGTACTGAACACTGGGAGTATCAGACTTTAAACAGTCTCAAGATAAAATCCTTTTAAAACAGAAATCTTTAAAATCGTGGACTGTTCCTTTAAAAGGCTTCAGGTCATGTGATCACATGTTTGATTAAATATGAAGGTTTTGAACTTTATTGACACTGGATTCATGTTAACAAGCTTTGAATAAATAAGGTGTGTTTGTTGAGTTACTTTGTATGAATAAAGGTTTCAGGATGTTTGAGCCTTTCCAGAGAGAATATTCAGAATTAATGTTAAACTTCTGCTTTAATTCTTTTATTGTTTTTCTCTTTCTGTTGATGAATTCATGGATGGATGATTTAATGTCTTCGGTTTGTTGTTTAAAAACCAGACAGCTTTTATTCTGAAGGAATTGTGTTTTTTTTTTTTTTATATAAAAGTGAATTTTTATCTTTTTATATTCAACTAAATAAAAAATTAAATTTGGTCAGAGTTTGTTGTTTGATCTTTTTTGTTCATTTATCAAAGTTAAATAGTTTTTTTAATGTAAGAAAAGTTCAAACGAAAGTAGAGAACAGAAGAAACTTTTATTTAAAACGTTTTTGTATTGATCACTTATTGATCAGAGTGTTTCAGTTTTCAGCTGATTGATTTTTAACATATTGATGTCACAAAGTGAAGAAGCAAATTTGATTCATGACATGAGAAGAAAAGTAAAGAATGAATTACACGTCGTGAATGAAACGTGAAGAAACTGAGTTTGGTCTGTTTTATTGATTATAATCTGATTAATCAATTAAAGGTCCATATTGTACAACTGTGTTTTACTTCAAGTGTTGATCCATCAAAATATATATTTGTGGTTTTAAAACCAAAAACCATCTCAGTGTAGTTTAACATCTCCTCTCTCAGGCTTCTCTCTGCAGCTCTAGTAACAACAGGTCGGTGAGCCAATCAGAAGAGAGGAGGCTCTGAGCCTCTCTTCTGATTGGCTGACTGTTTTCTGAGTTAATCCAATAAAAATAAAGCAGATTTCAGGTAAAACACTCAGAGAAACCAAATCCTGCAAGGTTTGGATGGTGGGTCCAGGTGGGCGGGGCTTGGTGACTGCTTTGTTGTGACATCACAAAGTTCCAGAAGTCCTGACGGCTGGTTTTAAGGCTCAGTTTCTGAATACAGGCTGTGTGCATTTCTCTGTGGACTGAGGCTTTGATACTTTCACAGTATTAATATAGAAGCTAGAGCTGATCTATAATCACACTACACATGGACAGAGACCTTTAGACTGGAAGAGCTTTAAGTAAAGAGTCACTTTGTGGATTCAGGGCAGGTAAATGAAGGTGTGACAGTGTTTACAGCCTGTTTCAGGTTGACTTTAACTCTCCAGCTCTTCCCTGACACCGACTCTCCTTTATGTGGAAAAACTTGACAACAAAATCTGCTCCTGATTCCTTAAATATTTTATTCTAAAGTCACTTCTTTGTCAACTGGACTGATTATCATAATTTGTGATCTGAGCTGTTTTGTTTTCAACAGCTTCATGTTCTCAAACGCCAAAGTTTCCTGCTCAATCTTTCTTAATAAACACGTTGTTCAATCACTTCCTGTGCGCGTGCATGAGTGCATGTGCGTGTGTGTGTGTGTGTGTGTGTCCACAGGGCGGCGCTGCACAGCACCATCTGAACCCTCAGAAACAGAAACACTCCGCAGTGCAGCAGCTCCTCTGAAACCTGAACCCCCCTCTCTCCTTCTGTCTGTACTCTCTGCACAGCCCCCTCCTCCCCCTCTCCTCCCCCTCTCCTCCTCCAGGGGAAGCGCGCTCTGCCAGAGCAGGCGGAGTCGGAAACGCGCAGCAGCGTCGGTCCGTCGTGTCTGCGGCTCCGCGGATTCTCTCGCCTCCCTCTCGGCTGTCGGATCCTCCGGGGAACGGCTTCTTCTTCCAGCCCGCGGGAAAGCGGCGGATCTTCGGCCTCACGGACGGACGGACCCGGCGGGCAGCGCGGCGGGGACATACCCGGCTCGGCTCGGCTCGCTTCCTCCTCCTCCCCCGGTGCGGTGGAAAAACCCGGACGGAGGCCCGCAGTGTGCGCTCAGCCTCCCGCAGGCCTCCGGCCCGGACTCCCGCTTTTCTCCCGGAAAATGGACGGATTCACCGGCAGTTTAGGTGAGTCCCGCGCGCCGCTCGCGCCCTCTACATCACCTGGTCACCTGTCCGTGCAGCGGCGGGAAGGTGAGAGCTGCACGCGCCTCTGGCGGCTTTACACGTGTCACTGCTGTATTTATCAGAAAGACTCTGCACCGCCCCTCCGGCGGCTGCTGGGCCACAAAAGCAAGTGCTCTTCCTGAAGTAGACTCTGCAGAGACCCGGACCCCCCCAAAGATAAAGACCTGGATCTGTTAGGGACCAGCAGAGACCAGCAGGGAGCTTTTATTGGCTCTGAGACTCTGAAGGTCCTCAAACCACAGCTTGGAAACCAGACTGTTGTAGTGTGTGTGTGTGTGTGTGTGTGTGTGTGTGTGTGTGTGTGTGTGTGTGTTATAATATGTGTGGACTCTGATCTGCAGAACAAAGAGTCAGGAAATGATTTATTTATTCATCCAGTCTGTTCACACACACACACATGTATGTGTGTGTGTGTGTGTTTCAGGATGTAGTCTGCAGTATATAAACAGATGTCGGAGTGATACTGAATGAAATTAAACTGAAGAACAAAGGAAGCAGCAGCTGATATAAAGTGACTGAACTTTATAAAAACATTGATCAGCTTGTTTCAGGTCATTCAGATCAATCAAACTTTATGTCACCTGTGACGCAGGTGAGTGCCAGTCAGAGTGTTGCAGCAATGAATCAAACAGGAAATAAAAACAACTAAACCAATAAAACATAAAAACAAGACAACACACAATAACAAATAAAACGGGTCAAAGGTCACCTGCAGCAGGTACACGTCGCTGTATTCAATATGAATTAATTAATTAATTAATTTATATTTATGTTTTTTTTATTTTTTATTAAAAACTCCTCAAAGTTCAATAACATGAAAACAAACCCTGAACTTGAACTTTTATTTTCAATTTTTCATTTAAACTGGGAAGATGATCCATTAAAATTGTTTTAATAACACACAGTTTATATCAGAGTCTAATCCTTTCATTTCTCCGGTAGTAAACCGCCTTAAAAATCACATTAGTAATCAATATTTTGTGATGTAGTTGGTGTCAGTGTTTGTTTGTGTGTGTTTGTGCTGGTGTGATCAGGACACGAAGACAGACTCTGACTGTGGTTTAGATACAACAAACAGTCAGACTTCAGATAGACTGAGTCTGAATTCATCTGTTGCACAAAGCAGTTTAGTGCTTGACTATCTTAAGCCGGACTGTGGTGCAATGATTTCTGGGTAAATTAAGACTTTTTTCAATATAAAAGCTCCGTTTGCCCTTAGAAGAAAATGTTTGTCTTTTGGTGGAATTCAACAGTTAAAAGGACGTTTTATTTTGGAAATTCAGCGGAAAAGAGAAACAATAAAAATGAAAAAATCTAATTTGTTCAGTGCAGGTGTCATAAGTTGTTACCATGGCAACATTAGGTCTTAGGCCTGAGTTAGCCTGGGGGTAAGGTGTCCAATGTTTTTGTCTTATTATTAGTCAGTTTTCATTTTTGTGAGATACTTTTACCTGCATTTAACTAGAATATGAGCAACATGAAGACTGGACCAACACCACAGACCAGTCCGAGTTAGGTCTCCTCAGATTCTCTGGATTGTCCAGGATCCTCATTTAAAAACCACTTCGTACGCACAAAACAGACGTAAACAAGCATGCAAAAGTTTCCACCCTGTGACCACCTGTGACATCATCACCTGTGACAGAGAGAAACATCTGTATGCTCGATGTGTGTTATGTTTTTTTAGATGATTAATACGCCACACACTGTTTTATAAATGAGGTCCCATGTCTGTCCTGGTCCGTCTGTGTCTCAGTCTTTGGTCTGGACCGGTCCTGTTGTGGTTTTGGGTCTCAGACAGCAGGACTGGAGGCAGGAAGTCGGTTACAGACGGGTCCCTGTGGAGGACAAACATTAATGCTGTGTTGGATGGATGGTCTACATGAGTCCAGGACCAATGAGGTTCATGTTGCTTCATGAATAGAATGATGAATCTGTTTTAAAAGACCAGGTCTGAGGTTTAGAATCTGCTCTGGGTTTTGATGTTGTCTCTGGTCTGATCCTGGACCTTTTAAAGAATCCAGGCGATGATGTTTTCATGTTGGAGGCTCGACCTTTGACAAATTTATCATCGCTTTGGATAAAAGAGTCAACCCGGTGAATCAGCTTGTCGGTTCAGTCTTTGTTCTCACCAACTTTTAAAGGATGTATATGTGAGGTTTTGTATTTGCTACATAGCTAACGTTAGCTTTAGCAGCTGTTTACCAGTCTGGAAGAAATGTGAAAAGTTCCGCATCAAACTTAATTCTGTCTCCAGAGGTGGAAAACAACCCTCTTGATTTGCTTCTATTTCTATCACTTCTTTAATTCTACTGAAGTTAGCATGCTAACCAGCTAGCTCCAGTGAAGCTGTCACTTTCTGATACTGAGTCACTGTAGTGTCCAGTCCAGTTGTAAACAAAACAGTGGCTGAAGATCTTGGCTGAAGACTGGTAAATAAACAGCTGTTGATGCTAACGTTAGCTACACAGCATTAGTAAAACATACAAATGGCTCCTTTAAATCATCAGTAGTCGCTCTATTGTGGTTTCTCTCTCTTTCTTGTTCCTGAGCTGCGAACTTGAACACATCAGGCCGTTCAGATGTGGTTGTGATTTAGTTTGGTGAAGATCAGATCAAATGAGTCATTAACACAAACCTGTGACTAGCTACATGGTGACGCTGTGAGGAGGTGACCCTGCAGCTTAATGTCGTCAACATTTATAGTTCCATTGATATTAGAGGAGAGAGACGTCAAGGAATCAAAAAATCGTACATCTGAACTGACACTGGTGGTGTCACTGAGGTATTTGTGGGGACGGGATTTGAAGAAAGAGGGATATAATTATAACAGCTTAAGCTGATGTTGCTCCAGACTGACCAATGGGATGAAAGACAAAAAACAACACAGGTACTAACAGGTGATTACTTGTATTTCCAGGGAACTAACAGAGTCTTTACTCAGATTACCTGAAGCACAGTGACAGGTTGTACCTGTTAACGCTTCAGATCCTCAGACACACCTGTGGCGGATCAGTCTGGTCTGAACTGGGATCAGATTTACACAGGAACACGATCATCAGCTGTTTCACATGTTGCTGCTGCAAACTCGTCTTTAGAGTCGAGCCGACTTCGTCTGAAACCAAGTGTTTCTACCTGATCTGAAAGTAAAAGAGATGTGATGTGGTTTGAATATGGCATCCGACTCTGACATCACACTCTCCTCCCTCACTGATTGGTCAGCTGTGTGGAGGCAGGACTCTAAGGCTTTGTCCACACTGATGCATTTTCATTTTAAAATGGTATTTTAAAACAAAGACTAGCGTTCTAGCCCGTGACCATTCACCTACACTGGGCATGTGCGAGCTGGTGTAAACAGGAAGTAGATTTTCTACTCTTCTGTTGATTGGTTGCAGTAGATCTTCTGAAGGAGGAACAGCAAAGACAGTTTCTGTACACCCAGACTACAACACAACCCTAGAGTTTTCAAAATAAAACACAACCCCAGAGTTTTCAGAATAAAACGGGTCCTGCTGCGTTTCTGAAAGTCTCCGTTTTAGGCGCTCAGAAACTCTACAGTAGTGTGGATGCCAGGAGTTAACGTAGAAAACTCTGGGGTTGTGTTGTAGTCTGGACAGACAGAACTTTGTAAACGATGAGGTCACACCCACGGTCTCTCCTGATTGGCTCTCATCAGCCTGGACTACCAGTGGTGAATACAACATAATAATGAATGACAGCGTTACTGACCTTGTTGTCTTTGCACCTGTTGTTCACTTACATTACATTTTGCTGTTCCTCATTTGTTGTATTTAAAGTAACTAATTAATTACAGAGAAGACAATGTACTTCCTGTTTACACCAGCTCGCACATGTTCAGTATGTGATAAGGTATGTTAGTTTGGATGGAGATCATTTTAGTTTTAAAACGCCGTTTTAAAATGTAAACATAGTACTGCGGATGCAGCCTAAAAATGTCTTCAGTTGTCTTCTCCATATTTAAACCCATGACACCAGCTCTGACCTCCACCTTCAGATCAAGTAGAAACACTCATGGAGGTGGGTCAAGGTCGACAACGCGCCGTGCAAACTGGTTCTGCTGCAGAAGAACTGGACTCAGAGTTTCCAGATGGTCGAGCAGACAGACTGCTGACACACTAACCTACAGACACACACACACACACACACACACACACACACACACACAGGAAGAACGAAGAATGTGTTGGATTGTTTCCTGGACCAGAAAGAGTGTGGAGGCTTGAATGTCTGTCTCTGTGAGGACCAGTGTCGGTTTAAACCTCTGTAGTGAGGACAGTCCAGCTCTTTGAGGACACGTTGTGCGGTCCTCAGAACTTCAGAGTCCTGTTTGAAGGTTCGGGTTTGGATCGGGGTCAGAGACCTGGAAACATGTCATGACAACGAGGGTCCTCACAAGTACAGCCAGACAAACGTGTGTGTTTGAGTGAAAAATGTGGACTTCCCTCCCTGTTGTTGTTGGAGTCAGCTGAACTGAATTACAGAGCCCACTATCTGTGTGTGTGTGTGTGTGTGTGTGTGTGTGTGTGTCTGTGTGTGTGTCTGTGTGTGTGTCTGTGTGTGTGTGTGTCTGTGTCTCTGTGTGTGTGTGTCTGTGTCTGTGTATGTGTGTGTGTGTGTGTGTTGTAGTAAAGCAGACATGCAGACACATGCAGCGTCTACATGTCTGAACCTTTACTTTTTCTCTGCTGCTGCATCACTGACTCAAAAACAATCAGAAAAATCAGCTGATTATTAATAAATCATTTTCTTCACAGTTAAAATTTATAAATTAAATCCCCACAAACGCACTCTCACTCTGTCGGTTTGAGTTCTGCTTTACCAGAAACATGAAAAATTAAAATACTGGATATTGACTGATACTGATCAATACCAGATTGATAAGCTCAATGATCAGCAATCTGCTTTCTGCATCCTCCTCATAATAGACATGATTCTCAAATGTAGATCTGGTGGTTCACTCCTCACACATCAATCAATAATGCTCTCTGATTGGATGTCAGTTGACTGGGTGTAACCATGACAACTGACTGATACTTAAGATAGTAGTGATATTACAAGTTAATTTGATTTATTTTAAATGTTTAAATGTTGCACCATCCATTTTTATTGATCCGGCTTATGTTTTAATCCATCGACACAGGCTGAGTAACTTTTCAAGTTTAATTTACACTATTGATTATAGATCGAAAGCGTATTTTGACGCGTCAAGTCTGTTCTAGCTTCTGTTACGTGTGTAACTGCAGTGATTGTGTCCTGACCTTCGAGTGCTGCCAGAACACAGACGACCTACACTTAGTCATGCACCTGAACGCATCCTTTGTAGACACTGTAACATGGTGAAAACAGTTATTATAACATTATAAAGGTTTACAGTCAGACAGACAGTCACGTCCTGTAAACTGTGATGTGTTCAGTGACACTGTGTGAATATGACAGTTTTACATTTATTGTTCCTGTTCAACTGTTTCCTTCATGAAACAGGAAAAATATGAAGGTTTCGGTATCAGTCTGACTGAGAGTCACTGAAACCCAGAATTAAACTGACAACACACACTTTAAAACACGGAGGTGTGTGTGTGTGTGTGTGTGTGTGTGTGTGTGTGTGTGTGTGTTGTGAAGGGGCGGCACTTAGAGCTGAGGAATGTGGGAGACAGCTGTGAAATATGACACATACACCAGTGTGTAACACCCCCCCACCCCCACCCGCTTTCATACATGCACGCAGACACCTGAATGCTGAACCCCCCCCCCCCATCTGTATTTACAGACAGTTTAAACATGTAAACAACACATGAACATTTTTAACTTTAATGACTGTAATGATGATTTTATTTTGAAAGGACTGTGTCTTTCAGCTGATGTGGTGATGCTGCAGATACAGACAACCATGAGTCCACCTTAACTCCAGGTTACATGTAAAGTTAGGGTGGAGTGTGTTAAGGTGGAGTGTGTTAAGGTGGAATGTTAAGGTGGGATGACATATTGACACCCAGTGTCTGTGTGTGACTGTAGATGACAGTATGTCCGGAGCGAGTGTCTCAGATGTCAACGATCGTCTGTCTGCTCTGGAGCTCCGTGTCCAGCAGCAGGAGGATGAGTTGACGGTAATGAAAGCTGCTCTCGCCGACGTCCTGCGGCGTCTCGCTGCCACTGAAGACTCCGCTGCCTCCACGACCAAAAAACAGCAAGGAGGGAAAGGTAAGGTTTCCTGTTTTTAACCAGTTAAAGAGTAAAGACTGAATTTAACCAGTTAAAGACGGAATATAAATTGGTTAAACTGTTGAATTCAGTCTTTAACTGGTTGTGGTTGGTGTTAACAGCGGTGTGTTTCCCCCTCAGGTGGTGCTGCTCTGCGTGAAGCCTACTCGATGTCCTGTATCGCTAACGGGGGAACATCTGGACGAAAGAGAGACTCCACATCTGTCACCAGGAAGGAGACATTGTCATCCGCCGCCAAGAGGTAAAAAGAGATGGACAAACATTTGTTACAGTTTCCATGTTTCTGTTCTGAAGCCTCGTGTATTTAAATCTGTGTGTTTTTACTTCACAGCTGATTTCAGCAGATCTGATCAATCTGATCAATATCTGCTATTATTTATTTATGCCCAATGCTGTAACCTGTCCAGTCGAAACCAGGCTGGAATCCAGTAGAAGGGAGTAGAGTTAGTCAGCAGCCTGATTTGAAGTTTATTTTAAGTAGCTGGTTCTCGATCACTGGGGTCATTAAGTAGAACACAGTAGAATCTCAAGAGAAGCAGCAGAGCGACAGTACTCATTTCTGATCTCTCACAGTCCTGGTTTTGTCCACAGGAAGAAGGAAGTCAGCAGCCTGCGGTCTCAGACGGATTTTGGTGGTTTGAATCGTTGCAGTAAACACAGTAGACTCAGTAGATGTACAGTAGAACCAGTAGAACCAGTAGAAAGAGTAGAACCTGTAGAGTCAGTAGTTTGTAGTCTCTCATGGTCCTGGTTTTGTCCACAGTGGAGCAGACAGGAAAAAGGAGGTCAGCAGCCAGCGGTCTCAGATGGAGGAGATCCGGGAGCGTGAGGAACCACCTCACCCAAAGGACTCGTCCCCCTCTCCCTCCTCCCCCCACCCTCCCCAGACCTCTCAGACCCCCCAGCCACAGAGACCGACCCAGTCCGCAGACAGCAGTAAAGGCCACGCCCCTCCGAAAAGGTTCCACTTTGTGATTTGTCAGCTGCATCTGACCTCACTTCCTGCTGACGCTGCTCTGAGATCATTCTGTCGATGGTTACTAA
The DNA here is from genome assembly GCF_002814215.2 of Seriola lalandi dorsalis. Lineage (NCBI taxonomy): Eukaryota > Metazoa > Chordata > Actinopteri > Carangiformes > Carangidae > Seriola > Seriola lalandi. Next base: position 19,118 of record NW_019524895.1, on the reverse strand, counting down.
CCCCGCCCCCAGGATCCACAGTCCTCCTCTGCACCTGACCATTAGGTACAGGTGCTCCTGATTGGCTGAACGCAACCGATCCAGCTAATCAGGTGTAGAAAGAACAGGGACTGTGGCTCCTCAGGAGCAGGTGTCAGTGACCTCCTGGAGATCCTGGATCCTCCTGACTCCTCTTTTTGCTTTGTTGTTAGAAAGCTCAGGCTGGGCCGTTTGATCAAAACTACTAACCTGGGCTCCTCCCAGCTTCACCTGAGGACCTCCTCTCCCAGTGGACCTCCTCTGGTCTAACTCCTCCTGCTCCTCCTCTGCTCTAACTGGACCTTTCTTAGGCCTCCTGGAGATTCTTGATCCTTTAGGAATTTCTGTGAGATCTTGAGGATCCAGGAGATTCAGGAGCTTCACGAGACCCCCTGGAGATCCTGAAATCTCCTGAGACCTCCTGGAGCTTCCTTGAGATCCTGGATCCTCCTGACTCCTCTTTCCTCTTCGCTGGTAGAAAGCTCAGGCTGGACTGTGTGTGTTTTTTATCAAAGCTACTAACCTGTTCTCCTCCAAGCTTTACCTGAGGACCCGCTCCTCCTGCTCTTTCTCCTCTTCCTCCTCCACCTCCTCCTCTCCTCCTCCTCCAGCAGGCCTCCCGCAGTCTGGGCTTTGAGTTTCTGATGTGTCCCAGCTCACTAACCTCCTCCTGGGTTGTGTGTTGTTAGTTTCTGAATCAGTTCAGTGAACTAAATGACGACTGAAGTTTTAATCAGTTAAATCTGAACACAGGACATGACTAGTCCAGGACTACTAACCAGGTTACAACGAGGTCACACCTCCACGCCCCCCATCAACATGTTGACGTTCTGACCCATGAGTTCTCAGTTAATATTACATTATTACATAAGTTATTACTACCTTATTACATGAGTTAATACTACATTATTACATAAGTTATTACATAAGTTATTACTACCTTATTACACTGATACAATGTAGTGATTAGGTTGTTACGTGAGCATGCAGTAATTACTATGTTATTACAGGAGCTATTGCTACATTATTATATGGGTACGCAGTAGTTATTACTACGTTATTACATAACATATTACTACCTTGTTACATGAGTATGCAGCAGTTATTACTACCTTATTACATGAGTTAATACTACATTATTACACTGATACTATGTAGTGATTAGATTGTTATGTGAGTATGCAGTAATTACTACGTTATTACATGAGTTATTGCTACATTATTACATGTGTACACAGTAGTTATTACTACATTATTACATGAGTTATTACTACATTTCTACATGAGTACGCAGTAGTTATTATTATATTATTACATGAGTTATTACTACATTATTACATGTGTAAGCAGTAGTTATTACTACATTATTACATGAGTTATTACTACATTTCTACATGAGTACGCAGTAGTTATTATTATATTATTACATGAGTTATTACTACATTATTACATGAGTTATTGCTACATTATTACATGTGTATGCAGTAGTTATTACTACATTATTACATGAGTTATTACTACATTTCTACATGAGTGCGCAGTAGTTATTATTATATTACATGAGTTATTACTACATTATTACATGAGCTATTACTACATGTGTACGCAGTAGTTATTAGTACTCAGAAGTACTCAGAAGTTATTAATACATTAATACACTAATACTTGGTAGTTATTACATTATTATGAGTACTCAGTTATTACTACATTATTATACGAGTATACAGTAGTTATTACTACATTATTACTTGAGTATCCAGTAGTGATTACTACATTATTACATGAGTTATTACTACATTTCTACATGAGTACGCAGTAGTTATTATATTATTACATGAGTTATTACTACATTATTACATGAGCTATTACTACATTACTACATGTGTACGCAGTAGTTATTACTACATTATCTTTTACACTGTTCATGTCCTGGCCCCTGAGTCTGTTGCTGCATAATTAAAATACAGAAGCTCAAAATATTAAAGATGTGAAGTGATAAAATGTGGAAGATGAATCTCAGGACAAAAAGCTTCACATACAGAATCAAATTCATGAAATACATCAACAACAGAAACGTGACAGTGAAAGACGTGCAGTCGTCATCTGGAGCTGAACAGATTCTCTAGTCATGCTTCATCATCATCATCATCCTCCTTCTACAGCACTACTGTGTTACTGACTGTGTTTCTGTGTGTTTCTCTTCTCTTGGTGTGTATATCTGTGTGTGTATATTCTGTGTGTGCGTGTTCAGGGGACCCAGTGTGAAGCGGTCCTCAGGTATGGAGCGTTCTCAGAGCAGCACCTGGGAGAGTTCAGAGGAAAACAGGAATAAACTGGTGAAAGCTGCATCCACCTCCAAGCTGCTGGCCAAGGTGGTCAAGAACACTGAGAGGTATCAACACACACACACACACACACACACACACACACACTCACACACACACACACACACACACACACATATGTTAACACACATGAAGCTGCACAAAGCCAGTGGTTGGTATTTTAATGGAAACTGACATTACTGTGAATCTTAAGACTGAGATGTTCGTTTTTCTTCTTCTGTCTTTTTTCAGGCACAAAGACCCAGTGGTCAGTCAAGGTAAACACATGTTCATCTTCAGCATAACAGGACCATAGTCATCATCATCATGTGTTACAGCCAATAGGAAGCCAGAGCCGCCGCCAACAACAACACTGCCTCTGAGACATTTCAAACATTTCCCTTTACTGGTTCCTCAAGTGTTTAGTTTCCATCTGAGTCTCAGATTCAGTGTTTGCAGTTGTTGTTTGTTGTTGTGTTATTGTTATTGTTTGTGTTTGTGTCGACGTTTGTGTTGTTTTTGTTGATGGTTGTGTTGTTGAGTGACGATGTCTTTGTCCCAAACCAGCCAAAATGTCGACCCGAGAGAAAAACAGCCAAGCTGGTAAGTCCTGATGAGTCGTCAGAGCGAGCTAGCAGGCTAACAACAAGCTAACAAGCTAACATGCTAACAGCAGCTGAATCAGCGCTTCCTGTTTCTGCTCTAAACCAATCACATCTCTCTGTCTCTCTCTCTCTCCCTCTCTCCCTCTGCTTTATATTGTCAGCCTTGCTCACCCTCCTGCTCTCTCTCCCCTTCAGACTGTTCAGGTGATGTCACACCTGTCTGTGGCTCCGCCCCCAACATCATTTACCTCCATATAAGGTCGAACAGGTGATTTTTTAAAAATGAATCCTCCTGATGAGACTGATTATTAAAGGACCAATCAGTCATACCAACAGAAACCCCGCCCACCACCTCAATGTCAGTGACATGATTGGACACTGATGTCACCCCCACGTTAATTGACAGCTCATTCAAGGTCAAATAAAATCATGTTTTTTAACAGCAGTGATTCTGTGGAGGTAAACTACAACACAGCACCTGCTTCACCTGCATCACCCGCATGACATCAACTCCTCCTTACCTGTCCCTCACCTGTCTCTCAGCTGACCCTCACCTGTCTGTCTGTCTGACTTTGATTGTTGTGTCTCATTGAATCAGCAGGTCTCAGTCTGTGTCAGGTGATCTGACACAGACTGAGACCTTTAATGTTACCTGTTCTAACAGGTCACAGTTCACCTGTAACAGAGAACAGTAAAAGACTGGGGCGTTGTGATCCCGATCGGTCTTTTATCGATTATCTGTATCCAAATTCAATCCAATATTTGTGTTTGGTGACAACGAGACTCAAAACAAATTCAAAGCCACCTCCTGGGATGAAGCATGTCCTCCTCTCTGTGTCTCTCTGCCGTTTCAGAGGGGAACCTCATCAAGATGTTCATGCGTGGTCGACCAATCACCATGTTCATCCCGTCAGACGTGGAGAGCTACGTCGACGTTCGGACAGAACTTCCTCCAGAGAGACTGAAGCTGGAGTGGGTGTATCCTTCACTGATAGGACACAGTTACGTCCAATAGTAGTCATAGTAACAACAAATCATGTTGATGATAATGAATCGTGTTGTTCAACACGTCATGCAAGAAAAAGTTCTTCATGTTCAGGGACAACCGCTTCACATTTATTACAAATTGAAGACAACGTCAACAGTTGAAAACTAAACACAGCAGCTTCACACAGTATTCAGACTCCTTCACTCTATATAAGAATAATAATAAAAACAATGATAATAATGATAATAATAAGCCTTATTTATGTAACACCTGAGAACGTAGTAGTGTAGACGTAGCCTCAGTAAATCAGCAGTATTCATTTCCTAGATCCTCAGTAGATCATCCTGAAGAGACCTTCAGTAGCTCCTCAGTAGATCTCCACTAGAACCCTTTCAGTAGATCCTCAGTAACTTCATTAGATCCTCTGCGGATCATCAGTAGATCTCCTGGTGCTTCATTGGCTCACAGTGGTAGAGACTGGAGAGCGAACGTCTTCCTCAGTAGGAATGTAAATCTTCAGGAGATCTGTGGTAAACCCTCAGTAGATGTTGAGTAGATCTCAGTAGATGTCCAGGTTCCTCCTTGACCTTGGACAGGTACGGTTACCGTGGCCGCGACTGCAGAGCGAACGTCTACCTCCTTCCAACTGGAGAGATTGTTTACTTCATCGCCTCCGTCGTGGTTCTGTTCAACTACGAGGAGCGGACTCAGAGACATTACCTCGGACACACCGACTGTGTCAAGTGGTGAGAAAACGCTCGCACGTCATCCAGCACCTGCTGCTCTCCCATTGGTCTGTGGTGACAGGCGAGTGACGTCGTCTCTTTTATGTCTCCGTCAGTCTGGCCATCCATCCTGATAAGATCCGGATCGCTACAGGACAGATCGCCGGCGTGGACAAAGACGGACGGGTGAGGGCCGACATGGCTTATTAGACGTTTCTCATCAACGACGAAACACAAACAACAATGGACAAATTAACTAATTACTGTTTTTATGCGAAGTCCGACACCTGTAACCATGGTAACAGCACACAGCAAAGATGGAGACGGCTGTAACTTCAGAAGGATTTAAATTCATGACATAAATGTGACAAAGATTTCACTCTAATGTCTCACTAAACAATAATAATACTAATAAAATGATGATGATAATAATAATAATAATGAATAATAATAATGATAATAATGGTAATGAACCTGTGGTGTGTTCAGGCGCTGCAGCCTCACGTTCGTATCTGGGACAGCGTCAGTCTGTCGACTCTGCAGGTCATCGGTTTGGGAACGTTCGAGCGAGGCGTCGGCTCCCTGGCTTTCTCCAAAGCTGTGAGTATCACCAGCTGCATCATGGGAAGTGTAGTCTGCACAGACCACGGTGCTGAGTTCACTGTAATTCTGTAACTGTAACTTTTAAATCTCATCTGATCACTGAAAACAGAACAGAGTAATTTATCAAATTCATGTCAC
>NW_019524895.1:10318-13248 GCF_002814215.2 Seriola lalandi dorsalis | reverse complement strand
TCTCTCTCTCTGTCTCTCTCGCTCTCTCTCGCTCTCTCAGGACTCTGGTCAGCACCTCAGTGTGATTGACGACTGTAACGATCACATGTTGACAGTTTGGGATTGGCAGAAGAAATCAAAGATCGCTGAAATCAAGGTGAGCGTCGTTCAGATTCACTATAAAACATCTAACTGGTCTCTGATTGGTTCTAACTGGTCTGTGGCGTTCTTGTAGACCACTAACGAGGTGGTCCTGGCCGTGGAGTTCCACCCCACCGACCCGAACACCATCGTCACCTGCGGAAAGTCCCACATCTTCTTCTGGACCTGGACCGGGACCTCACTGGCTCGTAAACAGGGAATCTTTGGGGTGAGGAGATTGTTTTTATTTTTCAAGTTAATTTAATTAAAATCTTTATGAAACACTGAACAACATAAAGTTGATTTAATTAACTTAACAACTCTCCAAATACTGACATTAATAAATGGATCAGGTCACAACAAACTGGATTCGTGTGTTTTTATTATTAAATTAACTTCTTCAATATTAAAGAAGCACCTTTAACTATGACTGATCACGCTCTGATTTATTGATCTCTGATCTGTCATGAACCTGAAGATTGTGCATGTTTTGTCAGTTTTTATTAAACTTTTTACAGAGTGACAGTAACAGGATAAAAACATCAGCCTGAGAGAACTACATTTAAAACTGATCATCAGTAATCAGTCACCTCTGTGAAAGAATCCGACCTGAAGGATTGAATCAGTAAAAAGATGAATGGGGTTTTGATGGAGCTGAGACCTGAACGAAGTGAATGTGAGGAATGTGTTCTGCAGACGAGGAGGAAGCTCCACCCGGCTGAACACAAAGGAACAAACCTTCAGATTAGGAGCTGATCACGGAACCACACTCACGTTCTTCTGATTATAGAAACCTGGTCAGGTTTTTCTCAGACTGTTTGAGATCCAGCAGACCTCAGATCAGTTCACGTCACAGAAAAACCAAACAGCCGGAAATAAGTTGATATTTAATAATTGATCATTTAATCTCGGATGTGAAACTGTGACAATGATTCAAGGTGAATTCAGTCAACAAAGTTTTAATCTGAACTCTAAACGTGTCGTGTTTAAACGTCTCGGCTCCAACTCAAATACTTTAAATGAATTCCTGGTCTGTCTCTGTGGTCCTGGTCTAACTCTGTAGTCCTGGTCTAACTCTGTGGTCCTGGTCTAACTCTGTAGTCCTGGTCTAACTCTGTGGTCCTGGTCTAACTCTGCCCCCCTTTTCTCGTTGTATCCTCAGAAATACGAGAAGCCGAAGTTCATCCAGTGTCTGGCCTTCCTGAGCACTGGAGACATCCTGACCGGAGACTCTGGAGGAATCCTGCTGGTCTGGACCAGGAGCTCCGCTGAGACACCCACTGGGAAGGGACCCAGAGGTGAGGAGGGCCCAGTTTAAACCAGTTAGACCAGTTACATGGTCAGTGATCCACCACAGGAAATCAGTTCAGGTTGGTTCACAGAGACAAAACTGCACCTGCAAACAGAGGAAGAGGAGAAACAGGAGAATCAGTAGAAACAGAATCAGTAGAAACAGGAGAAACAGGAGAAACAGAAGAAACAGAATCAGAATCAGTAGAAACAGAATCAGTAGAAACAGAATCAGTAGAAACAGAATCAGTAGAAACAGTAGAAACAGGAGAATCAGGAGAAACAGGAGAATCAGTAGAAACAGAATCAGTAGAAACAGTAGAAACAGAAACAGAATCAGTAGAAACAGAATCAGTAGAAACAGTAGAGGCTCAGGAGAAATGCTGCAGATCTTGGCTTAGTTTAACACTGCGACAAAAAACACTGGGGGAGGAGTGTGTGTGCGTGTGTGTGTGTGTGTGCGCATGTGTTTCAGTCTGCGTGTGTGTGTGTGTGTGCATGTGTTTCAGTGTGTGTGCGTGCGTGCATGTGCATGTGTTTCAGTGTGCATGTGTCTGTGTGTGTGTGTGCGTGCATGTATGGGTGGGTGTGTGTGTGTTGGCCCAGTTACAGTAATGGTTTTCGTGTCATGCTGTTAAACTGGTTTAAAGGAGCGACGCCAACAATTAAAGGTTAAAGATTCAAAGACCTGGAGTCGGATCAGATTCATGTCTCAGTCTGACATTAGAGTTCAGTAGAATCCTGCAGCAGATCTGTTCAGACAGGAAGTGGAAGTTAAAGTGTTGTTGAGAGGAAACCTGAGGAGACAGAGTGTTTCTGTGTGATGTGCTGCCTCCTGCTGGCTGCTGCTGGAACTGCTCATTAAAAACAACTTGTATTGTTCACGTCATCTTTTTAAAATACAGAAAACATCAACAGCAGAGTCAATTATGGTTCAGAGGGGACAGGTTTTTACTCACCTGTGTGTGTCTGTGTGCAGCGTTTCAGATCAGTCGGCAGGTCAAAGGTCATGAGGGCAGTGTTTTCTGTATGTGTGAGATGAGGAGCGGCACTCTGCTGACCGGAGGAGGGAAAGACCGGAAAATTATCCTGTGGGACCACGAGCTGAGAGCTGACCGAGACATCGAGGTGACACACACATACATAAACACACACACACAAACATCAGATAAACAGAATATGTTTATGATTCAGTGTGACATCACTTCCTATGGATATCATTATCTCTGATGTCCCTTCAGAATAAAAGTCTAGAAATCCACTTCAAAACCACAGGCTGCAGAATTCATTCAGAATCCTCCTGTTTTTAAGTTTCCTTCAGTATCACAGTGATCCAGTGATAGTTGTCTGTGCACCCATGATGCATTGCAAGCATCAGCTGATCACAGCTGATTCAGATGCTGTTAAAGGGACAGTTTGACTACATGTAAAGAAATACAGGCTTAAAAAAACGGGTCTCAAGTTGTAGCTCACAGAGTAACTCACTGAATCCATGGCAACATTATACTTCCTGCTTACAT
>NW_019524895.1:3835-5249 GCF_002814215.2 Seriola lalandi dorsalis | reverse complement strand
TGTTGGGTGAGGGAGGGGGGTGCATTATGACAATGAGGGTCCTCACAAGTGTAGAAGTACAAATGTGTGTATCTGTGCGTCAGGACTCAAACCTTGCGGCTGCAGAGTCACATGGTTTCTCTCTTCTATCAGCTGTTCAGATAAATGTTCAGTTTCCGTTTTTGAACAAACGTGTGAAGTCACAGTTTCAAACACCTGGAGAGTCCTGATTTACCTGAGGGGAGACCACAGGAGGGGACATTACCTGACACACACCTGTCACACGCCTGGAGACTCTCATCCGTAGTTTATTTTTAAAATCATACCTTACCCAGGTATATACCCAGTTGAAAGGATTGAAACTACAGGACAGGTGAGACAGGTGTGTCTGAGGTAATTGTTTCTCCACCAATCAGGGCAGGGCAGATGAAGAGGAAGTGTTGGGGATCAGGGAAAACCTGCAAGTCTTAAATGTCTTTTAGAAATGTTTTTTTTAATTCTTTGAAGGGAAAACCTGCCTCTAATCATGCTTTTATTGGTGTGTAATAATGATAAACAAATATTGATTTTTGATTCCTAACAATTATTGATCATGTAATCATGTAAATTGATGATTCTAAAAACACAAACACTGATGGATTTCGATCATTCAACACAACTTTATTGAATGTTTTATTTTTTCAAACCACCAAACTCAGCTCTTCTGCATTTCACAATAAAAGCCCTCCACTACAGGAGGCTTTTAATGTGAAAAATATGTGACACATGAAACCAGAGAACATGGAGGTTTCAGACTAAAGTATGATTGAATATAAAACAAATGTCTGACATGATGCTCCTGTGGACATAAAAACTGGAGGAGAGGATGCATCCTACCACTCCCAGGATGCATTTCACTAACGAACAGCCAATGACAAAGTTTCACATTCTTTTGTCTCTCAATTTGTCAGTATGTCACCTGAGGCAGGTGAGGATCAGTCTAGAGTCAAGAGATTGATGTAAACAGTAAGTAAATAGAAAGTAAACAGGAAACATGGAACCTCCAGAGTAAACGCTGTGACTGACATGTTTTGTTTTTAATAATGAAACAGATAATCAACAGAAGCGGATCAGACTGAGACGTCTCTCTGACAGGATCTGTGTTTGTATATACTGCAGATGTCTGTGTGTATATTTCTGTTCACCACCGGGGGGGCAGCAGCTCCTCAGCTACACTGTAAAAATACATCCGACACTCACATCTCTCAGCCAATCAGGTTACAGGACATGCTCCTCTCCTCTGATTGGCTGGTTTTCAGTGACTCACTGAATGACTGCTGATGATGATTGTTTTTGTGTCTTCTGGACCATTTCTGCTCAAATGTTTTCTGAATGTCGGGATGATGATGTCACTCCAGGGGGGCTGGGTTATCATGTGGGGGGACGGAGGGGAATT
>NW_019524895.1:0-3656 GCF_002814215.2 Seriola lalandi dorsalis | reverse complement strand
GGTGTGGGGGAGGGGTTAGGGGGCGGGATCTTGGGGAGTTTCTGGATTAAAAGTGTTTATTTTTCAGCGTTCAGTAACGACATTGATACTCATGATGATGATGACGACGATGTTCATGTGACTGTTTTGAGCCAATCATGTCTTCTCTCATGCATTCCTGTCAGACGACAGACTGTACTGAAGATTTCAACAAAAAAATGCAAATAAATGTTTTGAAAACTGATGCCAGATCAGGCTTTGCTTTCTTCCTGCTTCTGTTACTGTGGCAACGGTGACAGTTCAGGGGCACGTTCAACCCCAACAAAGCGTAACAAAATGTTTATTTAAATGGAAATGGAGGTGCGTTGAACACCCTGTAATGTTGTGCATCTCCAGGTCTGAAACAAGAACCAAACACTGATGTGACAAAAGCTGCAGTTCCTCTAATGGCCACTAGAGTCTGGCTCCAACAGTGAGTCAATCCCCATAGACTCCCATGTTAAAATGTTCAACTTTACAGCAGAAATAAACTAAATTTATTCCTGACACTCTGATGAATATTTTATTACTCACTCACTGACGCAGGCCAGTCACCTGTCAGCCAATCAATTCATCAAACTGCTGGCTGCTGTTTGCTTTGTGACCCTGCATTTCGTCTACTTAGGTAATGAGTAACCAGGTGTGTTCTGTTCCATACAAACATGATAATATTATCTACGCTGGGATCACTGGGATGAAGATGAAATGTTCAGAGCTGTTTCTCTCTCTCTGACTTTTTGGTACAAGCAAGAGCAATTTTAATCTGTTGAATCACGTTCGGTTTTTCAGCCCTGAGTACTGTCTGCAGGTATTCCTCTCAGGCTGCATAACCCAGACAACCTTTACCACTAAGTTGGCAGACCACATATAGCCTGAGAGACTAAAGTCTGATCTCTACATCTGAACCTGATCAGATGCTCTGACTGTGAACTCCCGTGTTTTGTTCTGTCAGTCATTCACAGCCTGAAGCTATTGGAGCGCTGTGGCTTTAAAATGATTTCACACACTCAGGATGGATGCTGCTTTTATTAAAGTCCACAGAGGCGGGACACTCTTCCATTCAAAATCCAGAAACTGCAAATATTCATGTTGACACACTGAGCTCAGACAAACACCACCCTGCATTATGGGAAATATCCCTCACAGATTTATTTCACATCATATAGTTTGATGATGTCACTGTTTCCCGGTCTGCGATTGGTCAGGCATTGCAGCGGTTGGTTTTGCAGCAGGTCCAGCCAGGTCGATCGCAGTTAGCCAGCCGAGTGCAGCCTTTCTCTCCATTATCTGCGAACAGGAAACACATCATCTGAGCCTCAACACTCCTCACAGTGAATGTTCTCAAAGAGATCCAGCTGCAAATCCAGCTGTGAAGATTTATTTAATGTCCTGATGTTCATAGTCACTTTCAGATTATATTCTTAATGATTCAATTTTTAATTTGAAAGCATAACAGGATGTACATGACCATGAACAGGTGAGGATGTAGTTAAAATTCACTTGTTATAAACAAAGTTTCTGTTAATATTCTGTGTTTCTTGGGGAAGCCCTGCCAGGATGAATATTTCTTTTTTCTTTTTTATCTGTGTAAACACCCCCGAGATTCAACTGATTTTATTTTCTGGGGAAAAGCAGAAGGTAGAAGACTCACCTCTGGTGTAGCAGGCCTGTTGGACTTTGCCGGTACAATGCAGAAGCTGGTTGTTGACCATGAGGAAGTCCTCGCCATAACACTCGATGTGATGCTGTTCACCTGTAACACAAACACACTTTACTGTGTTATTGTACCTTCAGATTAAAGAGTTAAGTGTGTGAGTGTACTTTCAGATTAAAGTGTAAAACATATACCTGAGCAGAGAGGCAGCAGAAGCAGCAGCAGCAGGTAAACCTTCATGTTTCTAGTTTTCTGTCAGTGCGACTGAACAAAAGAAAAAACTGAGCCGAACTGAACGATGTGGGACTTTTATCTCCTGCTGAAACACAGATAACTGATCTAAAGACAAACAGATCTGAACTCATATCACGTTGCCTTGTTGTTTGTCTAAACTTTGATCAGTCCCAAATCTGTGTGGAGTTTAGCTGAGTCATGTATTGACATCAGCTTTGACAGTAGACTGATTCTAGTGAGTCAAGACTGGACAGCAACTGTATACGATGGTTAGATAATCTGAAGGTAGCAGTCTCTAAGGGGCTGTTTATGACTTGCATATTAGGGTTTTTGACATTTTTCTGCCTTACATGCTTTACCCTAATTGTCTGCTGTATGTCAGATCATGCATGCACATGTCTGTTAATGTCTATAAATGTATCTGTGCTGAAGAGTATAACACACTGTATTGGAGATAAATTCCACCGGCCTTGGTGGTGTGGCTAATAAACAATCTTAATCTGAATCTTACTATGATGTTTTTTGACATATTCATGCCTTAATATACTATAATGTTCGTTGAGGTTTATATACCTTATAATACTATAATGTTTTGAGACATTTTTATGCCCTACTGTGCTATGACGTTTTATGTCTTACACTATGACTTGTTATGCCTTACACCTATTACAGTTTTTAACGTTTTAATGTCTCAGTATAATTTTAAAATTTCTATGCCTTATTATAATATTACGTTTTTTGACATTTTTATGCCTTACTACACTATAACATTTTATGACATTCTTAGGCCTTACTATTCCATGAGGTTTTTGTGCCTTACTATACTATCAAGTTTTGTTTTACATTTTTACGACTTACTATACTATGACGTTTTTTGACATTTTTATGCCTTACTATACTATCTCATTTTATGACGTTTTATACCTTACTGTACAATGACGTTTTTATGCCTTATTATACTGACGTTTATGCGACTTTTCATGCCTCACTATACTGTCATTTTTATGACATTTATGCCTTACTATACTATGTCGTTGTTATGCCTTGCTATACTATGACATTTTTATGCCTTGGTATAATATTTCGTTTTTATGACTTTTTATGCCTTACTATACTATGACGTTTTTAACACTTTTTATGCCTTACTATAATATGAAGTTTTTATGCCTTACTATACTATGACATTTTTATGCCTTACTATACTATCTCGTTTTTATGACTTTTTATGCCTTACTATACTATGACGCTTTTATGCCTTACTATACTATCTCGTTTTTATGACTTTTTATGCCTTACTATACTATGTCGTTTTTATGCCTTACTATACTATCTCGTTTTTATGACTTTTTATGCCTTACTATACTATGACGTTTTTATGCCTTACTATGCTATGTCATTTTTGTGACTTTTTATGCTGTACTACACTATGTAATTTTTATGACATTTTATGCCTTACTATACTATGTCGTTTCTATGACTTTTTTTACCTTATCATACTATGACGTTTTTATGACTTTTTATGCCTTACTATACTATGTCGTTTTTATGACTTATCATACTATGTCGTTTTTATCACTTTTTATACCTTACTATACTATGACGTTTTTAAGCCTTACTATACATGACGTTTTTATGCATTACTATACTATGACGTTTTTATGACTTTTTATGCCTTACTATACTACGTCGTTTTTATGCCTTACTATACTATGACTTATTATACTATGTCGTTTTTATCACTTTTTATGCC
>NW_019524894.1:180980-183624 GCF_002814215.2 Seriola lalandi dorsalis | reverse complement strand
AAAAGTTTAAAAAAAGTCATAGTATAGTAACGTGTAAAAAAAAAAAAAAAAGGAAAAAAAAAAAAAAGGCATACTATAAGAAAGCATTAAAAGTTCCAAAAACATCATTATATAGTTGGGCATAAGAAGTAAAAAAAAAAAAAAAAAAAAAAAAAAAAAAAAAAAAGGAAAAAAAAAAAGTCATAGTATAGTAAGGCATAAAAAGTAAAGAGGAAATGTCATGGTATAGTAAGGCATAAAAAGTAAAAAAAATGTCATAGTATAGTCAGGCATAAAAAGTCACAAAAACGTCATAGTATAGTAAGGCATAAAAAGTAAAAAAAAATGTCATAGTATAGTAAGGCATAAAAAGTCACAAAAAAAGTCATAGTATAGTAAGGCATAAAAAGTAAAAAAAAAAAAGTCATAGTAAGGCATAAAAAGTATAGTAAGGCATAAAAAGTCACAAAATGTCATAGTATAGTAAGGCATAAAAAGTAAAAAGGAAATGTCATAGTATGGTAAAGCATAAAAAGTCACAAAAATGTCATAATATAGTAAGGCATAAAATGTCACAAAAAAATGTTATAGTATAGTGAGGCATAAAAAGTAAAAAAAAATGTCATAGTATAGTAAGGCATTGAAAGTCACAAAAAAATGTCATAGTATAGTGAGGCATAAAAGGAAAAAAAATGTCATAGTATAGTAAGGCATAAAAAGTAAAAAAAAATGTCATAGTATAGTGAGGCATAAAAAGTCACAAAAACGACATAGTGTAGTAAGGCATAAAATCTGAAAAAAAGGCATAGTATAGTGAGGCATAAAAAGTAAAAAAAAAGTCATAGTATAGTAAAGCATAAAATGTCACAAAAAATGTCATGGTATAGTAAGGCATAAAAAGTTAAAAAAAAAAGTCATAGTATAGTAAGGCATAAAAAGTCACAAAACGTCATAGTATAGTAAGGCATAAAATGTCACAAAAAATGTCATGGTATAGTAAGGCATAAAAAGTCACAAAAACGACATAGTGTAGTAAGGCATAAAATCTGAAAAAAAAGACATAGTATAGTGAGGCATAAAATGTGAAAAAAATGACATAGTATAGTGAGGCATAAAAAGTAAAAAAAATGTCATAGTATAGTAAGGCATAAAATGTCAAAAAAAAAAAGTCATGTTATAGTAAGGCATAAAAAATAAAGAAAAATGTCATAGTATAGTAAGGCATAAAAAGTAAAAAAAAAATGTCATAGTATAGTAAGGCATAAAAAGTAAAAAAAAATGTCATAGTATAGTAAGGCATAAAAAGTCACAAAAACGACATAGTGTAGTAAGGCATAAAATCTGAAAAAAAAGACGTAGTATAGTGAGGCATAAAAAGTAAAAGAAATGTCATAGTATAGTGAGGCATAAAAAGTAAAAAAAAATGTCATAGTATAGTAAGGCATAAAAAGTCACAAAAACGACAGTGTAGTAAGGCATAAAATCTGAAAAAAAAGACATAGTATAGTAAGGCATAAAAAGTAAAAAAAAAATGTCATAGTATAGTACGGCATAAAATGTCACAAAATGTCATAGTATAGTGAGGCATAAAAATTAAAAAAAAATGTCATAGTATAGTAAGGCATAAAATGTCACAAAAAAATGTCAGGTATAGTAAGGCATAAAAAGTAAGAAAAAAAATGTCATACTATAATAAAGCATTAAATGTCACAAAAAAATGTCATAGTATAGTAAGGCATAAAAATTGAAAAAAAATGTCATAGTATAGTGAGGCATAAACAGTAAAAAAAAATGTCATAGTATAGTAAGGCATAAAAAGTCACAAAAACGATATAGTGTAGTAAGGCATAAATCTGAAAAAAAAGACATAGTATAGTAAGGCATAAGAAGTAAAAAAAAAAAGTCATACTATGATAAAGCATTGTTACGGCCGTGGCTGTATTCGGGGGACCTTTGTCTTTCCCTTTGTGTGTGTGGTTGTGTTGTGTCTGTCTCGGTCGCCTGTTGTTGCAGTCTGACCCTGCGAGAGGGGATGCCCATGACGTCACCGGGATTTCCTGGGAGTGCTCCGCCTTTCCGCCGCACCTTCGATGCTCCAGCTGCAAGCCATCTCTCCTGATCAGCTGGGCCCGCCTATCGTCTCCACCCCGCGTATAAAAGAACTGTCATTCGGTTGTTCGTGGCGATCTGTGTTGCCCGTACGCAGACTCGCCACCGCGCTGTGCACCAGTGCTTGTTGTGATTGTTGTTGTTGATTGATTAGAGCCGAGTGAAACACTTTGAGAGCTAAGGTTGTGTGTTTTTGGTTGTCTAGCGTAAAGCCGCTCTGTTTGAGATCTGGTTTTGCTTTTCTTTTCTTAGCTGCTTGTGTTCTTTTGTGTTAATTGCATTATTGGGCGGCTCTGTTTTTCTTGTGCCGCCTCTCTTTGTTTACCCTGCTTACTTTTGTTAATAAATGACCTTATTTAACCCTTAACATCTTGGGTTTTATGTTACTTCCCTTTCCCCTGACGAGCTGGTTGTAACAAGCATAAAAAGTAAAAAAAAAGACATAGTATAGTAAGGCATAAAATGTCACAAGAAAAAACAGTATAATAAGGCATAATAAGTAAAAAAAAAAGTCATAGTATAGTAACGTAAAAAGTAAAAAAAAAAAAAAAAAAAA
>NW_019524894.1:180439-180960 GCF_002814215.2 Seriola lalandi dorsalis | reverse complement strand
AGTATGGTATAAAATGTCAAAAATACATCATAGTATATTAAGGTATAAATGGTTACAAAAACATCCTAGTATGGTAAGGAATGAAACGGCATAGTATAATAAGGCATAAAAATGCCAAAAAACGTAATAGTATAATAAGGCATAAAACTGTCAAAAAATGTCATAGTATAGTATGGTATAAAATGTCGAAAATACATCATAGTATATTAAGGCATAAATGGTCAAAAAAAACGTCATAGTATGGTAAGGAATGAAACGGCATAGTATAATAAGGCATGAAAATACCAAAAACGTCATAGTCCAGTATGGCATAAAACTGTCAAAAAATGTCATAGTATAGTATGGCATAAAATGTCGAAAATACATCATAGTTTTTTAAGTTATAAATGGTTATAAAAAGGTCATAGTATGGTAAGGAATGAAACGGCATAGTATAATAAGGCATACAAATGCCAAAAAACGTCATAGTATAGTATGTTAAAAAAACCTAAAAACGTCATAGTATAGTATGTTAAAAAAAA
>NW_019524894.1:168896-180419 GCF_002814215.2 Seriola lalandi dorsalis | reverse complement strand
AAAAAAAAAGTCATACTATATTAAAGCATTAAAAGTCACAAAAACGTCATAGTATAGTAAGGCATAAAAATTTAAAAAAAAAATGTCATAGTATAGTAAGGCATAAAATGTGAAAAAAAAATATCATGCTATAGCAAAGCATAAAAGTCACAAAAACCTCATAGTATAGTAAGGCATAAAAATTTAAAAAAAAAATGTCATAGTATGTGACATACTATGACATTTAGGCATAAAATGTGAAAAAAAAATATCATGCTATAGCAAAGCATAAAAGTCACAAAAACCTCATAGTATAGTAAGGCATAAAAAGTAGAAAAAATAATGTCATAGTATAGTAAGGCATAAAAAGTAAAAAAAAATAAAGTCATACTATAATAAAGCATTAAAAGTCACAAAAACGTCATAGTATAGTAAGGCATAAAATGTGAAAAAATAATACCATGCTATAGCAAAGCATTAAAGTCACAAAAACCTCATAGTATAGTAAGGCATAAAAAGTAAAAAAAAAAAAAAAAAAAAAAAAAAAAAAAAAAAAAGTCGTAGTATAGTGAGGCATAAAAAGTAAAAAAAAAAGTCATACTATATTAAAGCATTAAAAGTCACAAAAACGTCATAGTATAGTAAGGCATAAAAATTAAAAAAAAAATGTCATAGTATAGTAAGGCATAAAATGTGAAAAAAAAATATCATGCTATAGCAAAGCATAAAAGTCACAAAAACCTCATAGTATAGTAAGGCATAAAAAGTAAAAAAAAAAAAAAGTCATACTATAATAAAGCATAAGAAGTAAAAAAAAAAAAGTCATAGTATATTAAGGCATAAAAAGTAAAAAAAAAATGTCATACTATAATAAAGCATAAAAAGTAAAGTAAAATTGCTATAGTATAGTAAGGCATAAAATGTCACAAAAAAAGACATAGTATATTAAAACATAAAAAGTTAAAAAAAAAAAGTGTCATAGTATAATAACGTATAAAAAGTAAAAAAAAACAAATGTCATACTATAATAAAGTATTAAAAGTCACAAAAACGTCATAGTATAGTAAGGCATAAAAAGTAAAAAAAAATGTCATAGTATAGTAAGGCATAAAAAGTTAAATGTCATATTATAGTAAAGCATAAAAAGTCACAAAAACCTCATAGTATAGTAAGGCATGAGAAGTAAAAAAAAAAGTCATACTATAATAAAGCATAAAAAGTAAAAAAAAAAGAGAGTATAATAAGGCATAAAAAGTAAAAAAAAAAAAGTCATAGTATAGTAACGTATAAAGTAAAAAAAAAAAAATAAATAAAAAAGGCATACTAACAAAAGCATTAAAAGTTCCAAAAACGTCATACTATAGTAAGGCATAAGAAGTAAAAAAAAAAAAAAAAAAAAAAAAAAAAGTCATACTATAATAAAGCATTAAAAGTTACAAAAAAAAAAGTCATAGTATAGTAAAGCATAAAAAGTCACAAAAACGACATAGTGTAGTAAGGCATAAAATGTGAAAAAAAAAAAACATCATGCTATAGGAAAGCATAAAAGTCACAAAAAGGTATAAAAAGTAAAAGAAAAACGGCATAGTATAGTAAGGCATAAAAAGTCATAAAAACATTGCACTATAGTAAGGCATGAAAAGTCACACAAATTACATAATATAGTAAGGCATAAAAAGGTCACAAAAACGGCATTGTATAGTAAGTCAAATAAATTACATAGTATAGAAAGGCATAAGAGCATCATGTATATTAAGGCATAAAAAGTCACAAAAACATCATTGTTTAGTAAGGCATAAAAAGTAAAAAAACGACAATGTATATTAAGGCATTAAAAGTAACAAAAACAGTATAGTAAGGCATAAAAAGTGATAAAAACGTCATAGTATAGTAAGGCATGAAAAGCTGTAAAACTGTCATAATATATTGAGGCACAAAAAGAAAAAAAAAAGGCAAAGTATAGTAAGGCATAGTGTAAGGCGTAAAAAGTGATAAAAACGTAATTTTATAGTAAGGCATAAAAAGTATAAAAAAACATCATAGTATACTACGGCATGAAAAGTCACAGAACAACATATTATATTAAGGCATGAAAAGTCACAAAAATGACATAATATAGTAAGGCATAAAAAGTCATAAAAACGTCATAGTATAGTTGTCACAATTACAGGTAAGGCTGGACCCAAAATGCAGCCAGCACAGGGGAGTAGTACAAAATGGTTTAATGACAAAAAGTAACTACTTACAAAAGCTCAAAATCCAAACAAGCAAAACAGGTGAACCAACAGAACAGGAAACCAAAGCACGAGGGCACAAAAGGAACAACAACAGCAGACACCGAGGACAATTACAGATGAACGGACCGAGACAAAGAAGAGCACAGTGACTAAATACTCAGAAGAAGGGGAGACAATGAGACACAGGTGCAACACATTAAGGCAGGGCAGGTAATCACACAGGAGGAAGTAAAGGACCTGAAACAAGACAAGAGTAAAGTATCAAAATAAAACAGGAAGTACAAGACAAAGAGCACTAAATTCAAACATACATTTTTAAAAAAATGTCTGCCATGGCAAACCATGACAATTGTAAGGCATTAAAAGTCATAGAGTAGTAAGGCATAAAAAGTAAAAAAAAAAAAAACAATATCGTAAGGCATAAAAAGACACATACACAAAATATTATAGTAAGGCATAAAATATAATAGAATAGTAAGGCATAAAAAGCCACAAAATGTCATAGTATATTAAGGCATTAAAAGTAACAAAAAACATAGTAAAGTAAGGCATGAAAAGTCATAAAAACATAATGGTATAGTAAGGCATCCAAACCTCATAGTATAGTAAGGAATAAAAAGTCATAAAATCGTCATAGTAAGAGTATAGTAATAAGTTATAGGATATAGTTATAGTAATAAGGCTCAAAAAAGAATTTAAGAAAACATCATAATATAGCGAGGCATGAAAAGTCATTAAACGACATTGTATAGTAAGGCACAAAAATGTATGTAATGGTTGTATTTACATTTAAGTAAAACAATGCACACTAAGAGATCAAAGAGTCAACTTTCAGAAATTATCATGTTATATTACATTGACATCAAAATAGGTGTACTGTGGTTACGTTAAATGTAGGTTAGTTCCTCAACCTGTTAGAATCTGTTTCGTCATTAGCTGCTCCACTTATTACAAAATAATTCATTCATGGCGACATTTTCATGGGTTTTCTCGACAGAAAGGCAACTCATACTTTGATATATCCACCATTTTATGTTTACTCCTGCTAGCAACCTGACTGCTAGCCTACAGCGGACAGAAGCAAGGGTTAGCTTGATAGTTAATGCTAGCTAACATGGTTAAATAACATCAGTTGACATTTTTCTGGTGACGTCAGGTACCACTGGGATAATTTCACATGAGCTTTCAGATAGCGCCCCCCCCCCCCTTCAGTCAATCAAATGCTAACATGCCTAAATCATTCATCTCGGAGTCATAGCCTTCACTCCAAACAGTGCGAATGAGTTCACTCAAATATTGGTAGGGACACTTCTGACCCCCCAAAATATTGGTCCCTACACGTCCCTACCGTCCAAATGCAAACCTATGCCCTTGCCTAATGTTTCCTTGAATGATCGGATGCTGCAACGCTGGCGTCGAGCACTGTGCTGCTCCAAGGTGAGAACAACAAAGAAAGAAAAGCATCGATTAAATAAAGGTCAGAACATTTATTTTTAGAATCATTACACACTGAAATACTGAAGCTGAATAGATTTTTTCCAGTTGGTTCTGATTGATGAATGGGGTCCCATTGTGATTCTCATGCTGCGGCGGCTGCGTCTGTGCTGTGGCAGGGACACAAAGAGCGAGATGAGTCTCGAGTGATTTTGCATCGATTCCTCTGCTGCTGAAACTGCAGCAATGTAGCGAGATGACAACAACATTCATCATGGTCCTGGTTGTTTAAAAACAGCGAGAGTTTAGATAAAGTTTTTGTTGCAGCGTGAACCCATTATTGTGTCTGAGTCTGGATGTGTTCACTGAGCAGTGTCTGGTGAAATGTTGTGAAACAAGCATGACGACAAGCATATGCTCATGACTTGAGAAGTGAGTAATCCTTTTTCCCGGCATGAAGGGATTACCAGGAGACACGACTAGAAACAGGAAGTAGTTTGACATTTAAATAGTGCCTGAAAAGTGAGAGGATGCAGATTTACTCCTGGAGCAGCTTCAACTGCAACAACCTGGGTTCAGACGTCTAATCACTGAGCTTCTCTAATGAGTTTAACTGAGACCTCAAGCAGAACTAAATTTTTACCATCACATGGACTTTCTCAGCCTCCTCTGGCCCATTTATCCACTTTTCGGTCCCAAAATTCTCTGGATTTCAGCAATTACAGATGTGTCAAGTCATGTGAATGTGAGTTTGGTATACTTACAAATTCTGAAATTACTCATCATGAAACATCTGATATTTTAAAGCTATGAAATTCAAAATTATACAATATAACTCAGTCAGTTTTATGAGATAAAAGAGGAAACTTCTAAATCAAATGCCCCACGAAAATTGTGTGTCACTGAGGTGTTCATGCTGCTGGGTGGTCAAAGGTGAAGAGGCTGCTTTTCAACCTGGTGTTAAATTCACTTTAAACACAGTTTAATGGCTAAAATCTCCTTTGTTCAAACATTTGTTTTCTGATTTAAAAATTATTTTGTAAATGCAAAAAGCAAAGCAAAGCTATAAATTGCAGTAAAGCGGATTTTTCTATTCATGTACCAGATTTATATCCAGTCTGTTTGAAGAAAAGTCAATGAACTAAGTTGGCAAAACTGCAGCTGTAAAAAAATAGAACCTGTTTGATCCAGAAACTCAAACTCAGTGACAAGGCACAAATACGATCACTCAGTCAGTCAGTCAGTGACATTTCAGATTATAGAGCTGGCCCCATTGTTACGGTCCAGCCAATAAGTCCAATAAAAATAAAATATTTTAGAAAGACAGTGGGAGATGATGTTAGGCAGCAGATGAAGGAAAAGACACTGATGAAAAAGGAAAAGAAAAAGTGACAAGTCGAGAGACAGAAATACAGAAAGGTGACGGCAACAGGTGGAGACGAGATGGTGAAATAGAGACACAGGAGCAGATTCAGGCAGAGAAAGGCTGAAACAGATAAAAGGCAGACAGTAAAAATGTTCTCAGAATAAAGAGATGTACGGTCTCATTCCCACCGCGGGCCGTCAGCCTCAGTTCAGACTCACCACTCATATCTAATTTCTTC
This sequence comes from Seriola lalandi dorsalis, assembly GCF_002814215.2. NCBI lineage: Eukaryota > Metazoa > Chordata > Actinopteri > Carangiformes > Carangidae > Seriola > Seriola lalandi. The sequence continues at coordinate 175,165 of NW_019524894.1, read as the reverse complement.
GCACGACTCTTCACATCTACATCAGGACGGAGCCTGTTTTTTCCAGCCCCAATGTGAACTGACAGCAACACGTGTGGGCAGAGCAACAAGAACCGAAGATGTCACATCCGTTTTTGTACCTTCGCTTCCCCCCTGCTCGCGCTCAAATGCATTTTCACTTCTGGTATCTGCCTCCAGTTTGTGACTGGATCAGGGGCATCTCCTCGAATACCAATCAAGCCGGCTCCCCGTTTCTTTCCCAGTGTCGTCTCTCGTGCTCACGCTGGCTCAGCCGAGCTGCTAGATTTATGGCACTGCGCTAAAGAGTGAATGATGTAAGGCCATGTCAGTGCTTAAACATTTTTATGAGGGTTGCTTGTCTTGGAATCCAGTTTTGAACCTTGAAAATCTAAACTCAAAACATCTGTGTAACATGAAGGGAAAGAAACACTAGTGTGATCTCAGCTACAGATAAAGAGGGAACAGAGACTGTAAAAGATTAGAAGAGATAACAAGAACGTCTAGGGAACAATATTATTGATAGATTTGTCAAATATTGATTTTGTACAAGCAGAAAATTACAATTAATCATGTGTCTACTAAAGTGGACATCATGTGTTATTGGTTATGATTTAGCATAGAAATCAAGTCATACTAAAACTTTACAATTTAGTCTATAATAACATTTTCTCACTAAAAATCCATATCTAGTAGAATGATGTGATTTCCAGCATGTTTGCAACAAAAACAATAATTTGTGCTAATTTAGTTTTTTGTGTTACTGTTTGATTTGATCATTTTGTACGTCTTGAAATTCCCTCCGTCAAATGTAATGTGTTAAAATTGACTTTTGTTCATTCGATGAAGATCTTCGGTTTACTGTCACATACAACAAAGAAAGTATCAAATCCTCAAACCTGAGATGATAAAACCTGCAACATGTGGCATGAAAATAGACTTAAATGATTGATCGATTATCAGATATTTACTGAATAAGTTTTGGACCAGCTAATTGATTAATGCAGCTCTACATAGGATTTTTATTTAATCTTTTTAAGGAAATTAATTTTGGTAATGTTTCCAACACAATAATCAGATCTAAACCATACAGAGAAAAAGTATCCTCACAATCTGACACGCTGTAGTTTCAGTTGTTTTTCTACAGCAAAGAGAAGCGTATGTTAAAATATTATATAGACATTTAATGTTCCACTTAGAGCTTCCCCCGAGACGCCTGCAGCACTTCTGTTGTGTTCTCTGGATATGCAGCGTTTTTTTCTGTTGTATTTGTTTCGGGGGTTTATGTGCTTTTTTGTTTTTGTGACGTTTCGTTTGTTGTTAATGTTGTTAATGTTCTAGTTTTACTTCCTGCAGCACTTTTTTTTCGTATGTGTTCCTGAATCTGCAGCTCGTTTGCTCTCGTCAGCCACCGTAGAAACAATGAGTTTCAGTTTGAAATCATGGCCAGTTTGGTGACAAGTTTTCAAGCTAAATTCATAATAAATTAAAAGAAATATGATGTTTTTTTATGGCTTTTTTTTTTTTCTTCACTGCACCGAGAATATACCGAACCGTGAATTCAAAAGTTCGTACCGTTGATCTCCGACTTCACAGGCCGCCCTGTTTATGCTGGATGACCAAACTGACCATTCGAAATAAAACTATGACATTACAACTGGTTTTTCTTCACTCACATCAGTAGGGTCAGTTTAGTGGCCACTGGAGAAACTGCAGCTGCACTTTCGTATTGACGTCTTCATCCGGCTTTGACTCAATCTTTGCCTGATCACAGACGGAGGGGAAGCGGCGTGGGGAGTCTTGTGACTGAAATCGCTCCGTCTGATTGCCTCTGTGGAGGGATCCTGTCAGATGATTACAGGCACAGTGTGGCGCTGCCCGCGCTCTGATGGCAGTTATGAACAAACTTTTAGATGGCTGTCACCCTTTGACAACCTTTTGTTTATTGGACTGTCAGGCTGGAGGCTGCGCTGACTGGTGGTTTTATGTAGAAAATACACTCATCTTATCCGCCTAAATCACAAGCTGGGGCTGCAGTGAAGAGCAGCATCAAATCACCACTAATTGGGGCACAGAATAGAAATGAAATCTTCATGCTGGCTGAGCACTGACAGGAAAATTGTCTGCCAAAAGGAAACCACAGATCAAAATTTAGGAGCAAAATACAGAGTGGCAGACAACAACAAGCAGCCGCTTTGTTCTGAGAGACTCACATTCGGTTATTTCCTCACGAACAATGTCATAAAAAACTGGCTCCTTCACTGACGTGACATTACAGTGTATAGGATCATCATACGGCACGTTTGTCGAAGGTGGAATCACTGTCTGTCAAACTGAACAAGATACTGGTGACAGGAGGGGATTGGTTCATGTATTAGAAAGTGGGAAGCGCAGAAATAATTCATGTCGGGCTGCAAGTAATCACGAGTTTTTAATTATTGATGAACCTCCAGCTCATGACGAACATGGTGAACATTAAACCTCATAAACATCATGTTAGCGGAGGAAGCTCTGAGCCTCTCTTCTGATTGGCTGACTGCTTTCTGAGTCATCCAATAAAAATACAGCAGATTTCAGGTAAAAACACTCAGAGAAAACAAATCCTGCAAGGTTTGGATGGTGGGCCCATGTGGGCGGGGCTTGGTGACTGCTTTGTTGTGACATCACAAAGTTCAGGAAGTCCTCACAGCTGGTTTTAAGGCTCAGTTATACAAATAAGTAAATATTTTCTATGATTCTGGATAAACAGGGATGTAACCTGAAACCAGTCTGAGTGGTGGAGGGATACGACCGCAAGGAGGTGATTCTAGTTTATTATAATTGACATGTTGTCAGTTACACTGCCACTTCACTTTGGTACTGTGAAAGTTACACACATTCACTGCACTGATCAGTATTAAGTTACACAGATAACTGGATTCAGAACTGAAGCAGGTCTCCGTCCTTTGTGATGGTAACACGTGATCGGCAACATCTGAATAACTCTGTTCATGTAGCATATGGAGTTCATGCTCAGTTCACATGGTTCACGTCGTGGTTTATGGTTTCATAACAACACTGGGACACACATTTGTCAAGGCACAGAACACAGACTCCGTCTTGTCAAGGAAAATCACGTCGTGGTCTTCACACAGGAGCACTGGTACATGGTCTCACTCAGCCTGGTGGACTCGGTGCACACACGGACCCCGAGGTGAACTATCTCGTCTCCGCCGCATCTTCTGCATCCAGCTGGCAGCGTCCCCCTGTGAATGCGGGGATTTTCACCTCTGCGCACATCAGTCCGACACAGTCCCTGATGTGGAGTCCAGGATCAGCCGACGCCAAGTCTCCAGGCGGTCGTTTATGAAGAAGGCCACTGTGCTCAGTCACATGCTTGTCACTGACTCAGCCTCCCCAGCCTCTGGAAATGAAACAGATAGCTCCGTGGTGTAACGCCAGTGATGAGACAGAGATGTGCTTGTGTTTGCTCTCTCTGTGTCTGAATACTTTGTTGAAACATTTGCACATGTGAAGGTCAGTTTTAAACTCTGTAGAAATCCTCTGCTGTGATCCATATTTAGTTTAACTTAAAAACTGGGTCTGAGGCTCAGCTCCTCTTACTTCCTGGTTGAGAAATCCAGATCATGCCTTGAGCCCCGCCCACCACCTGCTGGCTCCAGGTGGACAGGTGAAAGAGGAGAGAGCATCAAGATGGTGAGAGGAGGAAACATCAGAGAGACTCATTGGTTCACTGCAGTTCAAGGTGGAAATCCTCAGTCATGGTGCTGATGATTATTCATCGTATCATCGTGTATCTGTATTATATAAAAACATCATATGGACGTTAACGAGGTGAAACATTTTCATCAGAGGCGGTGTTTAAGAGACGAACCCCCGCAAAGAAAACGCCTCAAAAAACAGCAAAGACGTTTGTCGACCTGCAGCTCGGAGGTTGTTGTTGTTGTTGTTGTTGTCTGAAGTTTTTCTGTATGAATCTAAACTAATATCTTTCTCTAACTTTAACCCATCGCTGTGGGAGTCTAAACACAACCATACAAACTTTAATAATGCTGTAAGATCAGATATTTAGTTGGAATTCATATATAAATTAACAACATACAGTATCTTCATTACTACAAACTGTTTCCTAGTTGTATATTAACATCATTTCTGTCAGACAGGCTTCATACGTTTTAACCACAGAACCCAGGGATAGTAAGAGCTGGAGCTCCTGCAGCTCTCTCAGTCAGAAACCTCTATTTTTAGCCCGCTTGGCCTCAGAGGTGGTGGAACAGCTAATCCTGGAAGCTGTAGCATCACCATCATTTAAGCCTCACAGAGTCAAAGCTGTTTGTGTGGCTCGGGTCATTCTGCCAGCCGCCTCCCAAATTGATGCATAAGCCGCTGTCCAGAACAGGGACGGTCATTATGGTTATTAAGGATTCTGCGCTTCCCATTGTGCTTTTTGGTGTTTGTCCCTCACAGCTGCCGGTCAGGCTTGAACACAGTGGGCCAGACAAGCCAGACTGTCCATTACCCTCCACTCAGCTCCTCTTATTATTCACCAGCAGTGGTTATTGTCACTGACGTCGCTCACTTTCTGCTGAATTATCCGTCTAACCGTGCAGATGTGTGAGGATTACATCCTACTGATGATGAACTGAAATAAAAAGGGCAGCTAACATCTTAAAAAGGTTAAAAGGGAAGTGAGGTTGTGATCAGAAGGTTGCCGGTTCAATCCCCAGACTGGCAGGATTAAACTGGGTGGGGGATGTAGGTGAAATAAAGCAGCAGTAAGAGAAGCATCATCTTTTAAAAAACGATGCATGTGCAAGAACTTTAAAATAAAAGCCACCAGTTAAATTTACACATTTAGATTTAAATATAAATAGATAAGACGCTGAATCGCTGCTCTTAAGAAGGAAGTCTCTGAGGGTGGAGGTGTGTAATCTGTTCTCTGGGTGTGACGGAAGCCACAGCTCTGGGAAAGAGGCTGTTCCTCAGTCTGTTGATGCAGGATCTTCGATGATGATGACGCTCACCTTCCTCTTGAGTCGACTACTACAGATAGCGTCCGGTTTTGGGAGCAGCATCCCGACAGTGTGCTGGGCCGCTGGGCGTCATCTTCCGGGGGGGGAAGCATCTACTCTTCAGCAGTTAAAGCCTCAGAGATCGGCCATAGAAGTTTCCAGAATCCAGATATCTGGATCCTCCCACACATGCAGACCTCTGTCTCACAGAGACGCAAAAGAAGGAAGAAACGCAGAACAGCTTTTGTGTTGCCCATTGTTCAAACGCCCAATATGTGTCGACGACGAGTCTCTTTCATTATGTTTTATGATTAATTATAATTAGTGTAGTGAGGTTTAATATTTCATACAGAATGTGCACAGAGGTAGTGCTGTGGGTTTGTTTGATAGAATCCTCAGAGATACATGAATGAAAAAAGAGCCTTTGTCTGTCTAAGAAAGACAATGGGACCTGCTCCGATGAAAGGATCCTCAGTTTAGGGTTTGATGTGAATACAAGTGTGTTAGAAGTGTCACTGCTCATGTCAAGTTTTACTGCGCTTGTCAACTGTTATCCATCTCTTTTATGATTGTAAAGCAGCAGAAGCCAAACATTTGACATTGTCAATGTGCAAACAGGAAATCCATGAATATGGGATGAGTGAGAGCCTGCTGAGTCTGTAAGGGTTGGACATTTGGATTCAGCGAGTGTAGGTGGTGTAGCACGTCCAAAAGTCGGAGCGCAAATTATACAGTGACAATCAGGGGGGACAACTATTTCTCCAGGGTGAAAGGAAACCCAGTACAGTGCTTCAGTGACCTGAGGTGTTTCTCACACCTGTATTTTAATATTGTTCAATGAGCCAACAGGTAAAACTCCTGAACCCCTGAGTGAAAACAAAGAGGGTGACGATTGTAAAAACTAATGTTAAAGGTAAAAGACTAAACCACCACATGAAATAATAAACTCTATATTGATGAGAAACAACAACTAATCCTCCATCGTCTCACTGCTCATGACTGAGCTCCAGAGTTTGTAACATCAGATCATACATGACATTTTATTTTGGTAATGAAATGACAAACTAACACTGGAAATGAAAGGGCATGCTAACAGCTAGCTAACATTAGTTAGCTAAACTGTAACTTAATGCTAAAGTTAGAAACCAGCTAACATTAGCATTCATCCGTACATACTTCACACAATCTAATTCAGATAGTTAGCTACTGCTGCTTACATTTACCTACAGTGTCTCCATTTGCTTGCGTGATGCCCCCCCC
>NW_019524894.1:156140-168876 GCF_002814215.2 Seriola lalandi dorsalis | reverse complement strand
TGGAGACCAAGATTTTGCACACAGATCATGAACCAGGATCTTTCTTTAACTTTATGTAGAAATAAAATCAGAAAAATAAGATCCTTGCTATTGAACGTTCAAAAGCGTTGACAGAGGGTGTAATCTGTCTCAGCCCCTCCCTGCACAAATTAAATTCCTGAAGGGGGCTGACAGTGACGATGTGATGTTCTGTAACATCTGTCAGTTTTTCCTTTTTAATCTCTGTTCTGCGTTTATGAGGCAGTGACATTTGGAGGAAAAACTCATCATCGTATCATTTTGAGACATCTGTTGGTATTCGTCTTTGATTTTCACACACACACACACACACACACACACACACACACACACACACACAGACTGCCATTGTGAATCCAGAGCACAGCATGGCAATCCGTTAATTACACAGCTCCCAAAGTTCAATATTTCTGAGGCCATAACTACAAAGGAAAGAATGAAATGTATAAATAATGAATGCGGCATTCTCTGTGATTAAAGCTGAATATCAAACCAATCAGACAGTCATTGCAGCAGCTATCTGATTATCATTCTCAGACTTTTTTTTTTTTTCCCAGCTGGAGTGATTCTCACTTTCCTCAGCTTTCATGCTTAAAACACCAGGGAAAAACAGAAGTGGGAAGAAAAAAAAAAAAAGAATAAGCATGAAATATTTGTTATTCATGAGTTCGTTTTATTCAGATTTCCCTCTGTGTGATAGTTCATATCTCGGCCTAATATGGTTTGGTGCAGACGAGTGTCTCGAGTGACGCCCGGCAGTTGGTTTTGTCTGCGAGGGAGACAAAGAGATGACTTTGAATTGTTTGCACAGAAAGTACAAAAAACACAAAACTCTTCTTTCACACTTGCTCTACCTCACAAGGTCACACACACACACACACACACACACACACACACACACACACACTGAGGAGAGTCAGATGTGGGCCTGCATCACTTGACTTAGATGAATAATAGATAGCAGCTCAATTTAAACACTTTCTGTTTGCACTCGAGCACCTCCTCGCCTCGGTCCTCCCTCAGCACATGCCTGTCTTTGTTTGGAACAAAAATATATTTCGAGTCAATCAAATGACTTCAGGCGATGCCTTTTTTTTTCCCTTTCTCTCCTCTGTCCCGAATTGAGTCGAAGCCTCTCCTCTATGTTTCCCTCCCACTTTATTCCATCATTCCCCCTACTCTCTTTCTCCCTCCTCTGTCTCCTTCCTCCCTCTATCCGTGACTCAGGAAGTGTCAGGGAGAATTACTCTGATGTTTGCAGCGTTTGATGGCTTCATCACATCATGATTCAAATCATTTGGGCTCCAACTTATGATTATTTTCACGACGGATTACTTACAAAGTTGGGGAACGAGCGTGATCATGGTGAAACCAGACGTCAGCAGGAACAACATCATGACTTTTTGTTCATCCGTCTATGAAACGATGTTACAATACTTCCATTTTTCTTGATGAGCAAGACTCATATTCTGAAAGACGCATTTGTTTGTTTGTGACTTGGAGAATAAACAAATGCGGTTAAGGACTCTGGAAATGAGATTTTAAACTATAATACAGAAGCAAGCAACTTCTGAGCAGAGAACAAAGTCACACGTTAGTGCATGTGAGTCCCTCGCCCCCCCCCCCATATGTATGAAGACACAGGCTCCGCCCACAGGTGAGCTGGCACAGTTGCAGTACGCAGCGTTCAGGTGAAAGTGATCAGGCAGAATTTTCCTCCACTGAAGAAGAAACCACATTTTTCGTCTAGAAGAAAAGACTGAGATGAGACCAGAGGACGGGCGGGCTGACCGTGGGACTGGTCCCAGCAGAGAAGTCCAAGGTGGAATTTCTTTCCCAGTCCGACCATGGAGCCGATACTGATCTGATGAGAACTGTACCAGCTGCTGAAGGCTCCGGCTTGACTTGATGCTACATAATGTTACACGTCATGCCAATGTTAATGCTACAGTAGACATGATAGCATTAACTAACTTGCTGTTTCCCGTATTATAAATGTGCTCGGCAAATGTTGCTATCGCTAGCTGGCTAACTATCTGCATTGCTGTGGAGCATATCACACCAACGCTACATAGGGCTAATGGTTGTTGTTGTTTTGCTGGCTCTTGTATTCACAGGGTAACTTCATTCGGAGGTGCTTCTTGTGTGTTTAGTGACACCACAACGAGCCGTCTGCTTCGGTCTGAGACGTTGGCGGTCGAGTGTGACAGATACCGATCATGTAGCTCTGGTTTGACAGAACCTTTAATGGGCATTTGGTGAAATGACTGAAGCTGGGGAGGAAGTAGGACTTTAGGACATGTCAGTACAATTTTAAAGTTTATGACCAGAGTGTAATGATGCGTCTCCTCTGTAATTTGAGTGACGTGACGTGCGTTAAGGAAGATGCATGTTGCTGTTTCATGTTGTCAGAAACACTGCAGCTTTCACTCAGCTCAGAAAACAGGTCAGTAGAATCTTCTGTCGAGAGACTCGATTGAAATCGTCTCAGACAGATTTCATCCGTAGCATCTGCCAAACCCACCGCTGCTGTCAGAGGCTGATGAAGGAATTAAGGCGGCAGTGGGGAGGAAATAAGTTGGTAAATGAGAGGAAGGCCGGCTGAGATCTGCTCTGTATGAAGCAAACAATGCTGAGAGAGGATGTGAGAGATTGGATTTGCTGCAAATATAGAACGAGGGTCTTTATTGTAAACATGGCCGATCAAGACATTTTCTTGCTTACCTCATACCCGCGCTCAGCTCATGAAGTTAAATGTAGAATCACAAACATCCTGACTGCATTTCCTCCTCGCCCCAAATAACAACAGCAGCATCGCTGCCTCTGCGTCTGCAGCCATCAGCTGAACCGCTGACACTCATTTTCCCTCCCACCTCACACGCCACATTAAATCTGCTGCCTCACAGCGTCGGTGTGTGATCGTATTACCTCACCTCACCTCCGTCACATAAAGATGGAGATGGAAATAATCAGCTATAACATTTTCATAGACATTAACATCTGTGTTGTGATATAAGACAATAATGATCTCAGCAGGGATGGAAATTAGACTCATTCATTCATCCGCAGGAAGTGTTTTGTTTTCATGTTGTTTCTACTTCATCTGTAACATTTAAGGCGGCCCTGACTAATTCAATCCATGTCATATCACCGTGACAACGAGTTACCTTAAAAGTGAAAGGTCTCTTCAGGGGAGTTGAGTCTTTTCCACTAGATGAAGTCATCAGTCTGCAAATGACGAAGTCACACTGTGGCCATAGCAACAACACGTAAATCTGCAGGTGACAGACAACACACACACACACACACACACACAAACACGCACACACACACACACACACACACACACACACACACTCGTTAGTGTCCTGAAGTTGTAATTAGATTTCTAACTTGCTGTTACTTTGGTGCTAAAATGAAAACAGTTTTAATAAAATCATCTATGGAGCAACAAGGTTCAGACTCTGTTCTCTTTCACTGATCATTTCCTGCTTCATTCTTTGATCCTCATTAGCTTGAAATCACACACACACACACACACACACACACACACACACACACACACACACACACACAGCATGAAAACAAACAAGCATATACTGTCAGTCCAAACAGGTTTATTCTTCAGGTAAACAAATAAACATGAAAACACAACAAATCAAAACAACAAACAATTCAGATGATAAATACACAAACATCAAAGAGCAAGTACGATGGCGAACACAACCACTAGATGGCCGGGAACAAATGCGTAAACAGAAAATGTACCATTTGATATAATGTCTAGGAAAAGGGTAAAGCAGCGGTTGAGAAAATGATACTGGATCCTTTCGGTGGGAAAAAGGAAAACGTTATTACGTCCGTCCGTCCCTTTCACACGGACACGATATCTCAGTAACACCTCGATGGAATTTCTTCAAATTTGGCACACACATTAACTAGGTCTCAAGGATGAACTGATTATATTTTGGAGGTCAAAGGTGAAAAGTCAAGGTCTCGGTGACCTCACAAAACACGGTTTTGGCCATAACTCAAGACTCCACTCAGCAATTATGACAAAATGTTACACAGATGTTTAATATTTGATATGACTCTGGATAAATAGGGATGTAACCTGGAACTAGTGTGAGTGGCGGAGGGATACAACCACGAGGAGGTGATTCTAGTTGCTGCTGACCCCGTCCACAGCAGCTCATCGCTCAGCTGATGTTGCCGGTGCTCCTCGCTGCCTAGCGCCCTGATCTGAATCGACTGTAGGAAACACTCTGACTACACCAATTATGCATGACTGAGCTGCTGCACACAACAGCAGAGAAACACACTTTTCCTCCACAGATCACACGTTGATGTCGACTGTAACATCGTTGTGTGACTTAATCAAACGTATTCACCTGGAGTTTGTCAGGTTTTAAACGCTAACACGACTGCAACACGACAGGAAACACGAGACAAAGATGTTCTTACAAACTTTAACAGAAGAGGGTTTCCTGTTAGTTATACAGAGGTGAAAGTGTTCAGAGAGAATTAGTCTTCAACATCTCCCTGCACATTTTATACAAAAGGAAAGAGGAAGAAAAAGAGAGAGCGTGTTCTGCGACATTAATTGATTGAATACAGCGTTGGCTGTATGCAGACAAGACTCACTGATTCAAGTAATTGTTCTCTTCAGTGCATATCCAATTTATGCCCTAATTTTTCTTCTTTGTGTGATATTGTTATTTCATTCTGTGCATCTATTCTCATGCTTTTCCCAGAGGGGGAATAATGAGAGGCACCTTGAAACAGAAGTGTAATGAAGGAAACGTGTGAGCTGTATTTTCTACTCGCGTAATCTTCCGCAGAGCAAAGCAAGAGGCGCACTGCCATTATTAGAAGCACCCGTGTGCAATGTGAGAGTAAGATCTACACAAAAGCAACACGTTTCATGTGGAAAAGTTATCCTTGCTACCTGAGTAAACTTTAGACTTCAGGTTTAAGGAGTCCTGAAGTTACATTCATACACTCATTTCTACAAGCCTGTAGGTTTGTAACAAAATATAATAATGTGAGTTAATCGTAGGCACAGCCCTGACCATATAGAAATTACCTCCATGTACTATTTTTTAGTTTTCCTATCTCATGTTGGAGAGTGAAAACCTTCTTTTAATGAGTGTTACTTTCTGCAGCTGCTGTAAGTTGATCATGAAACTTGTGGTGCCTGAGATTTCTCCTTTTAATTTAATCTGTATAAGAGATTCCAGATCAAGAAATAGTCTTAAACACGACTCCCACAAATCAACAGATTAAACAAACTGGCGAAACAGCTTCTCCGACTCACAGTATTCCCTGTCTTTATGCTAAGCTAAGCTAACAAGGCATCATATTTAACGGGCAGATCGTGGCAAGAAAGTGAGTGTATGACACAGTCTCTCCTTCCTGAGTTACAGCACTGAAAAATGGCCAGAGGTGTTTTTGTGGAACATTATGACGTCACAGTGAAGTTGACCTTCGACCCTCTGGATATTAAATGTCATCTCTTTTACACATTTGAGTGAAATTGTGTCATAGTTAGTGAATTTGTGAGTTATGGCTGAAAACCTGTTTTGTGAGGTCACACTGACCCCGAGGACAACAGCTGTGTTTACAGTGTTTCGGACGATTGCAATTAACCAGCACATAATTGATAAGGAGCTACTTCCTGATTAGCTTCTTTAACTGATTAGACTCTTTTCACGTAGTGTTGATGGATGAGCGCCTGCAGCTGCTCATGAGTCCGCTCAGAGTTTCACCTTCACTGTTGAGCTGTGGGAGGCGGTCGCTGTCCGTGGTGCTGAATCTGACACAGGCGGCGCTGATGGTTTCTGTCGCTGTGGAGCCACAAAAGAAGCTTAAAACCAACAGCTGATTCCAGGATGATCGAGGCTGTTTTACACGAATCTTAACTTCAAATCATTATTTTGTTTTTACTCTGCGCCGGCGACAACCAGAGCCGGACGTGTAATGTTTTAGTGTTGTCCGTCCGTCCCGATCTCATGGACACGATATCTCAGTAACGCCTTGATGGAACTTCTTCAAATTTGGCACAAACATTGACTTGGACTCAATGATGAACTGATTAGATTCTGGTGGACAAAGTCAAGGGTCAAAGGTCACTGTGACCTCACAAAACACATTTTCAGCCATAACTCACAAATTCATTCACTGATTATGACACAGTTCAATTCAAATTTCCATAAGGATAAAATGAAGTGACGACATTTTATATCCAAAAGGTCAAAGGTCAACTACACTGTAACTCAGGAAGGAGAGATTGTGACCGTGTTTCCTGTAACTTGAGTGGCTGGTGGAGGAAACGACCACGAGGAGTGGTGATTCTATGAATTTGTTTTGTGAGGTCACAGTGTGAGAGAAGTGATGAAACTCCCTCTGGGCGTTCCTGATATACTGCATGCACAAGAACGTGAGATCACCGTGACCTTTGACCTTTGACAACCAAAATCTAATCAGTTCATCTTTGAGTCCAAGTGAATGTTTGTGTCAAATTTGAAGAAGTTCTTTCGAGGCGTTACTGAGATAGATCACGTTCACAAGGCCAAATCTGTGTTTTGTGAGGTCATCGCGACCTTGACCTTTGATCTTTGACTACCCAAACATCTATTGCCAGACGGACAACCTGAAATTATAATACCTCTGGCTCTGACTGTTGCTGGTGTGGCACAACAATAAAATCATGGCAGCTTCATAGTTATTTGTACTGACGAACTGAGACACAATGTTTTGACCACAGTCAGTCAGTCAGTCAGTCAGTCAGTCAGTCAGTCAGTCAGTCAGTCAGTCAGCTGACCACTTCACTGGCTCCTGTTAACCCTCACAGACCCGGTGTGCAGTGTTTTCATCTCTTCAAAAGTGAAGCTTGACTTTTGTTGAAATGACAAACAGCTGCTGATGCTTCATTCATTTCATTCATACAGGAGTTTGTCTTCTGTCAGACCACTCAGGTCCCAGTCCTCGGAAATATGACAGTACAACTTCCTGTTCTCTAAACTTTCATGAAAATTAGTTTTTATTGAGCATTTTTGACAAAACGAAACAGCTGCTGCACTTCAACCACTCCTGGGAAATAAAGAACTGTAGTGCCTCTTTTTTCTTTTTTTTGGGACTGAAATTTCAACCTTCAGAGCCGTCTGTGTTTTTGTGACTCTGGTGAAGAGCAGGTGGTGAGCTGTGCCCTGACTTGTGTTAATAATAATAATACTAGCAGTGTGTGCGTGTCCATCCATGTGTGCAACTCTGGTTTTTGCATTTGTGAAATGTGTGTGTGTGTGTGTGTGTGTGTGTGTGTGTGTGTGTGTGTGTGTGTGTGTGTGGAAGCCGGCCCGGGTTCTGTGATAAAGGGCCAGCTGCCACCTGCGCTCGCTGCCACATGGAGCCCGACCAAGGCTGCTCCTGGACGGAGAGATTAGAGAATAAATGACTGATAACTGGGAGCCAGAGGGACACACAACGACCTACTGTAACTGTAGAGACAAACAGAGAGGAGAAATAATAATAATAATAAAAAAAAAAAAGAAAGAATAGATTTAGAATAAAAAAAAGGGAAAAAGAAAAGGAGCAGAAGAGGTGGAGTCTGGAGGCGCAGGAAGACGAGACTCCAGGGTTTAACAGTGTCAGACTCCACAGCCGACAATTTATCAGCTCTCCTTTATTACTCCCTGTGTGCGTCGCTCAGCTTCACCACCTGCTCAGGGAAAATTCAAGAGCTCTAAACAACGATGACAATAACAGCAACAACAACAACAACAACAACAAGCGTCTTCACAGGAAACCTGAATCCTGACTGACAGCTGCAGCACACGGACAGAAAAAGTGCTTCTCAGGTTTTTTGTTTTTGTTGTCTTCAGTTGATATAAAACCATGTAATCACAGCTGTTTGTGATTTACCAGAATTGTATTTCTTTCTTTTTTTTTTTTTTTTATCCATCCCACTGCTTGTCAAGAGTGTTTTGTGTGGTGTCCTATTTTTCCTCCCAACACAAAGCTATCGTCTTCCCTGTGCCACAATAACAACTATTTTTGATAACGAAATACTTACCACCTGAATCAATAAAAGGGAAAATGAGATTGGGAGCAGAACAGATAAAAACCCTCCCAACAATCCTCAGGCCTCTTCAATGAGCAGACAGCTCCTCTTTGTGCGACTCTTCTAATCCCTTTCACTGGAGAATGAAGGTGCTTTCACACCTGCTGGGTTTGGAGCAGTTCAATGGAAATCTCAAGTCATCTGGACTAAATTCGGAAGAATCGTGGTTCAACAGAGGAGTTTTTAACCACTTGGTTGCCGCAACTCTACAAGCATCCCTCACAGTCACATTATCATAATGATGAATTTAGAAATATGTGCAAGAATCAGTTACTGTCTGTTTGAACTTTGCATGCTCCATTAATTTTTAATTTTGCATGAGAATGCTAAATTTCATTCTAATGTTTCCAGCCACTGAGAAACCAGCAGATTTATTTATCAGAGATGAAATGTTTGTAGAGATGAATCATGACTGAACACGACAATAATCAGTCTAATGAAGAGCTTTCCGTCCCACTACTGTCAAAATCATAAAGATGGACGCAGCCTCCGTGACGTCACCCACAGGTTCCTGAAGCTCAGAGTGAGCTGCTCCGCCGTCGCCATCTTGGCGGTGTCTGACTCCGACCCCTAACTCCCAGATAATCCAAAAATGGTCAAGGAGGAGGGGGGTGGGTGGAGCTGAGGCCAAGCACACGCTCACCTTTGTTTGTGGACGCAATATCTCGGTAACACCTTGACGGTACTTCTTCAACGTTCACCGGGACTCAAGGATGAACTGATTGAATTTTGGTGGCTAAAGGTCAAAGGTCAAGGAGGTCAAACACTTTTTAGCCATAACTCAAGACTCCAAACAGCAATTTCTGACAAAATCTCAGACATATGAATTCATTTTTTTACATGTTTCTGGATAAACAGGGATGTAACCTGAAACCAGTCTGAGAGGAGGAGGAAGAAGGCTTGACTTGAACCCTGGAAAGATGCTTGCGGTGCAGTCGTGCACAGATTGTGGTCAAAGTTGCACGGAGTAAAATAGAAATAAGTTCACGGTAGATGTTCGGCTCGATTCCACACCAGCCCACTCCGAAGGTTTGGTTGACTTCCAAACATCCAAGCATGTCGCTGTCGGTTTGATCAGGTGTGATCCAGGTCAGTCGGTCTTTGTTGCATGTCTCCTGTTGTGTCTTACGATCGCTGCTGTACGAGTAATTACCGTTGCAGGCGCCAGCTCGGCTTTTATTCTGCCGCCGTGCAACATGAAGTGGATGTTTGACAGCAGCCGCATGTGGATGAAAGATCCTACTCTGGGTCAGCAGGACAGACAGTTAGTGTAGAAGCAATTTTTCTCTCTGATGGACACATGAAAGCGAAGTGCAGCTGACCGTCAGTTTCCCGACAGCTACGACTCACTGCTGTTTACTTCCTGTCTGCGGCTCCCTGAGGAGCTGCCGCCGCCTCACTGCTGCCAGTTGTGTTTGCTTGTGTGTCTGTGTGTCAGTGAGGAAGCATTACTGGGTTTCAGAATAGGAGTCTCATCTTCTCCCAGATTACATTTTTCTACTATGTCCTCACTTTGTCGAGCTTTCTGCTTACGAGCTTCACCAGCATCAAACAGCTTTTCCAGAAGGTGGTCTGTCTCTTCCCCTTTGTTGCTTCATCCATTTATTCAGTCACTTTGTGTCTCCAAGTCTCAGAGGCGGTGGAGGTGTGAGCCGGCTGTCTGGGTTGCGTGTTTCACCGGGCAGTGTGTTCGGTGTGTGTTGGTGCATCAAAATTGGATGGTGTGAGGTTTTAAAAGCAAAGTTTCCGTCTCTTAACTTCCTCCGAGTTCTGCCCTCACCTTGAATGGCTTCATGTCGGTGTGATTTATTCTCAACCTGATAACAGTGCTGTTCAGCGTTGCATGATAGACCTTTCATTAAAGTTTCAGTCTTCATTTTGTGTCTCAACTGTTTGTTTTTCTGTGAGAGAGAAGATTCGAGACTGAATCCTCTTTCAAAATCATTTTAATAAGTTCAGTGTTACGAGAACGGGACGGACCGAAGGACGGACAAAAACAACATGCCTCTGGCTCTGACTGTCGCCGGTGCGGAGGAATCAAAATCTGAAACACAGGAAACCGACATGCAGGAGACGCTTCACGAAGACACAGAAACAAACCACACGACGAACTGACAGAGACTTAAATACACGAGGGAGGCGGAGGGTGACTGAACACAGGTGATGGCGGACAAAGACAAGAACTAAATCAACCACAAAACAAACAAACAGTCTCAACAGGAAACAACCTGCACAGGAGGCTGCGTTGGTGCTGATTAAAGTATCTGACATAATGAAATCCAATCCAGGAAGTCAAGTTTGAGTAACAGGTTTATTAAAAGGCCAAACCTCGTTAGAGCAACACAGCGTTAAAAGGTGCAATCTACCAGGAGTGTATCTGATTGGCCGACGCAGCGCCTTGCAGGATGATGTTGCGTCACGTTGCGGCAAACGTTGGTTGAACGTCTTCTTCTTTTCTTTTTTTTTTAAGTCTTCAACAGAAGAACGTGGCTTTCCTTTTACCGGCCGGCAGCCAAATTCTGCCTCTCCTCCACCACCTTACTCCAGAAACCACCCACCATTTTACTTTTTTACAAATACACTGAAACAAGGCAGAACTGTCATGATGCCAGAGAAGGAGGGAGGAGGAGGGAGAAGGAGGGAGAGGCTCCACTTGTGCGACGGTGGGCTGAACGTTTAACTTGGCAGCGGTCCTCCACAGTTTTTGTTGGCATCTTATCTCTCCGTCTTGATTCTCACCCCACCCCGCCGCTCTGTGCAGGAACAGCACAATAACATATTGTGAGTGGGCGTGAGTGGGCAGCGTTCCTGCCATTATTGGCATCCGCACCCGCTGCATCACGCTGAATGGAAAGCCTTTTGTAATTGAAACTGATTGGATCTCAATTAGGTTTGGGATATGGCGCTTTCCTCTGGTGGTTTTGGCAATTTCACGTGGGCGGCGGCCTCTCCTGTGAAGTTCCTCGCTCCCCGTTTTACTGGAGCTCTGCGAGAAATGAGGCTGAAACATGAGCCATGAAAATCAATAAAGATCTCCTGCTGAGGACGCTGACGAGTTTGGGTTTTTTTTTTGTTTGTTTGTTTAATTTAGTGAAAAGTCTGGCTGCTTTGATCAGCACTTTCAAACCTCAACACAGCCAAGAACAATCTCTCATTTATTTTGAAATGCACACACAGTTTGGGAGGGATGAGTTCTGTAACTGTTACT
Organism: Seriola lalandi dorsalis; assembly: GCF_002814215.2. Classification (NCBI taxonomy): domain Eukaryota; kingdom Metazoa; phylum Chordata; class Actinopteri; order Carangiformes; family Carangidae; genus Seriola; species Seriola lalandi. The sequence goes on along the minus strand of NW_019524894.1, from coordinate 157,531 downwards.
GTAAAACTAGCAGCTGTAAAAACGGCAGCAGCACGGAGACAACGGGGACAACAGCAGCGGCGTTACTCTAAGTTATTGACCGCAGACGAACATAATTCAGCTGGAAGCAACATGAAATGGCATTTTGATGTTGTGTCGCTGCCTCGGCGCGGTGTAATGAACTGCGAGTGAATTGTGTAGTTTGGCACTTTGCTTGTATTAATCACATTATGGAGACAGTCACACATGGAGACAAAAAGCTGCCCCCCCCAACACACACACACACACACACACACACACACAAAATAAATCATGTAACATTAGGACTGAGACTGTGTTTGTGGTTAATATCAGGGTTAAAACCATCAAAAACAAACCCATTAGTCGCCTGCAGCAGGTTGTTATGACATCATAGTTAGGTTTTGTTGCTAGGCGACATGTAGTGGTTGCAGTAATGATGACAGGAGCGAAGGGGAAATGTGTCTGTGACGTCGTATAAAGAGAGACAGAGTCCACGTCAGGAGGAGGAGGAGGACGGATGAATGTGACGCAGGAGAGCGGTGTGTTCGATTCCCGTGTGAAAGTAGCGGTTCATTTTGTTTCTGTTATCCACGAGCGTTCGACAAAGTTAACCATGACAACTGTAACTATCACAACAAAGATGGTTTTCCTAATTGCGTCACAGCGACACGACTAGAGTGTCGTCAAGGTTGCTAGGCAACATGAGCCACGCTTGTCAACGCAACAGTAAGGGCGGACACACCTGGTGAAAACCTCTGTGGACCCGACTTTCTCATTTTGGTTCGACATTCGAGATCTACGGCGTTAGGTTACGCCGCACCTGAGCTAACCAAGCCGTGACAGTATATTATTGTAACCATGGCGACGAATTCCCGAAACGCTGCTGTCGTCTGGAAGAGAAAAAAAAAAAAACACCCCAGACTCTCAGCCTTGATATCGTCGACTCAAAATCACCAATAAATGTGGATTTTCTAAGAAGTTAAATCAACAAACGAAGAGAAACCTTTATGATCCTTGAACCAGTGGCTACAAGAGCAAGTTGAGTCTTTTCCAGCTTTAAATACAACACACTGCAGCACAGAGTGTGTAGCCTCATCTTCAGACATGAGTCAGGATTTGAGGATGAGACACACTCTGCTGTTTTAGTTCTTTATGGTTCGTTTTCATGAGTTTGGATGGATCCAGTCAGACCCCCCCCCCGTAGAGAACATGTAAAGAGGACAGCGTCTATTCACTGAAGGAGCTGTCGCAGTCTTTAGCTCAGTGACCTAGTTGTGTAAAGCACCAGGAGGGTAAACGCTCCCTAACCGCATCCAGACTCGCCTCAGTCTGCTTGTTAAGTCGTGGTGGCTGGCGGCGCCGGCGGGAAAGACGAGTCGGCGGGGGGGGGG
>NW_019524894.1:154885-156120 GCF_002814215.2 Seriola lalandi dorsalis | reverse complement strand
GGGGGGGGGGGGGGGGGGGGGACACGCTGTGACTGCTCCCTCTGACTCAGGAGTACACTTACTGTCGGAGAGAGAGAGAGGACGCCGTCGGACGGATCAGCGCGCCGCCACCGCCGCCGCTGTGAGCTCAACTATTGGAAAAGGACAAAGTGAGCGACTGCCTGAAGGGCCAGGTGATGTATTCAGCTACCTCTGCTTTGCCTGACTGAACTCTCGGGTCCACAGACGAACGCAGACGCTGGTTGTCACTTTGGGGATTTTTGTCACCGTCACGTCTGCGGAGAAGAGGCCGACACAGTCCTCACGCTTCCTCACACTGACGACAAGCGACAAACAGCTGACGACGCTAGACACAAGCGGAAGCTGTGTATTCGTTATTATTAACGGCTCAGTGAGTGAGTGGATGAAATGCGCTGCACAGAGGAGGAAGTGGTTTGAGGAGTTTGGTTACGTTACTGTCACAGCAGCTCCATTTTCTTTGAAATAATCATCTAGAGGCATATTGTTTTCAGGTTGTCCGTCCGTCCGTCTCAGTCTCATGGACACGATACCTCGGTAACGCTTTGATGGAACATTCATCAGGACTCAAGGATGAACTCTTTGGATTCCGGTGGTTAAAGGTCAAAGGTCAATGTCGCAGTGACCTCACAAACTACGGTTTGGGCCTCATGAACTTGATATCTCAGTAATACTTTGAGGGATTTTCTTCATATTTGGCACAAACATTCATTAGGACTTGAGCATGAACTGATGACATCTTGGTAGTCCAAAGGTCAAAAGGTCAAGGTCACAGTGATCTCTAAATACAATATATCAGGGAGTTTCATTACATCTGAGACACTGTGACGTCATAAAACTTGTTTTCGGCCAGAATTACGACAAATATCTGAAAGGATCAAATAACATGATGACATTTTAAATCCAAATTCAGTCGTTATTCTCTCAGTTTTTAAATTCTCCCTGAGGGAAAAATCTGCCCTTTGACGTTGCTTCAGGTGCTTTCTGATTTTTATTTTATTTTTTTAGAATTAATTTCTTGTGTAACCACTGCAAAAACAGAACACTAAGATAATTAGTGTAAATGTATATTAATGTTGATTTGTGGGATTGTGGTTAAACAGCAGCACAGTTCATGTTTTTTGTGATGAGACCCAGAGAGACGCCCCCCCCCCCATCCTGTCAGCCATGTCCAGCAGCAGCAGAGGATGATGAGGAGGAGGAGGAGGAGGAGGAGG
>NW_019524894.1:130757-154086 GCF_002814215.2 Seriola lalandi dorsalis | reverse complement strand
ACTGTCACTAACTGTGTCAGAGGAAAAGTTTTAGTAGAAGAGGTCAGAGCTGAATCAAACTGCAAGTTGAAGTTTAGCGGTGGTGACGTGAAGTCATGTGACGGTGGTGTCGTTGGTTTACAGCCTAACATTAGCTTTTTACTTCTGCTGATTGTATTTAGGCTTCAAACATCATAAAGTGGCTCATTAGTGAAGATGATCCTGCTGAACGAAACCTGTCAGGATCATTAACTGTTGTTTGTTTTCTCTAATAATCCAAAACACAATGGAAGAATCCCATTGGCTTTCTGTGGAGGGAACCAGGGTGACGCTAACATCATCCCTGCTACACTCTATGGTCTATCGCACTTTCAAAATAAAAGAAAATGAATTCCTCTCTCTAAAAATGAAAGAAAGAGAAGAAAAAAATGCTCAAGTAAATGTAGTTTGTTACTGTCAGATGGTTGTTTCCTTCTCCCTTGGACAAAAACTAGGTGAATCATTTGTGCTGCTGGAAAAAATAAAATGTACCTCAGAATCCTTGAAGTCTGTGAGAAGGATGTGAGCTGTTGTCATGGAGAAAGCATCCTGCAGCGTAATAAGAGCAGGAAAAGACGTGAGGAAGAGGCCTGAGCACAACTTGAGGCTGAGGCACGACCCCGGGCTTTGATCTTAAAGCGAGACACTGCTCGTCAAACTTGAACATCAAAGCCACAAAGTGAGACGATCTTTCAAGCTGCACTTCACTTCAGGAAAACAGCAGCCGGAGCGACTCGTGCGCATCTGAAACGGGAAAGTTGCAGTTTATTTGTGGAAGACACTTGAACTACCAGAGTGGAGCCTGTTATTGGTTCAGCTGAGTGGGTGCTATTAACCCAAAATAACAATAAAAATAATAATTGCAATTATTATCCTTGGGGCTGAAAACTGAGGCTCCAGTTGATTCCTTTGTCTTGGTTACTGGCTTTTTGGGAGTTTTATGATTCATCTGGACTTAAAGGAGATATTAGTAAGTTCTCTCTGCTGCTGGATGTGGTTTCTTGTTGTTTCTTCGTCCTCTGAGCGGCGCTACGTCTCCAGGGCAGAGTGGAGGCTACAGTGAGTGACAAGACAGGCCGGAGCTAGCTAGGTTAGCGCGCTAACTTCAGCAGACGAAAAGACGTGATAGAGACAAGAGTTAACATTAGCGTAGCTGTTGGTGAGTAAAGGAATGAAGTTTGATGCGGAACGTTTTTCTTCTAGACGGGTGAGTAAACAGTTGTTCATGCTAACGTTAGCTATGTAGCAATAGCAAAACTTACAGGTAGCTCCTTTAATACCAATACCTGCAGGAAATGTTGCCGTAGTTGCATCAACAACTGGAAGCTGCTTTGTTTTTTAGTTCATACAGGATACATGTATATGGTGCGCTGTGTCTCAGTTGACTTTCTGGCCTGATGTCGGCACGAGGCAAAGAGTATTATCGATGGACGGTTCGTCCTCTTGGAAGCATAAATGTGCAGATATATTTGATTGACCCACAGTTCATTATTTTAATTTATGTAAAATAAAAAAAATACTGCATCTTACAAATTAAGTAATTTACATGATGATCATTGTCTTCATGAAGCAGGAAACACTTTCTTTAAGAATAAAATGTCGAGTCGACAGTCCTGTCTGACGGTGATGCTGGGGGAAAGGTCACAGTCTGAAATAGAAAGGGTTCGTTCTCTGGTCCTGATTTTTGGGTGGCCACATATTAGAGTCAAGTCAGCTAGTTTTAAAATAGCTGAGGGCGCCCTCTTCAGGCAAACAGCGGCGCTCTCAGTGACAAGACCTCCTTTTCTAAATAATGAGAAATGGAAAATCTGCAGGGAAAAAAAAAAGAAGGAGGGAAATCAATAATAAATTCTTCCATTCCTCTGGCAGTAACTCAGGACAGCTCTGGCATTGTAATGACCACAAAGATTGGCAGGTGCAGGTGCTCAGTGCATGAATAATCTGTGGAAACCATTTTTCGGCGAGGCCGTTCTTCTACAGTAGAAACCAACCCCGGGACTCGAGGGAGTCGGGGTTGCTGCTGAGATGCTAATTGGACTTTGTCTTCCTCTCTCTCTCTGTCTCCCATCCACGCCTCATCTTGTGTGGGACGATCAAGGTCTCAATTACAGCAGATTCATGGCCGATGGGAGCGGTGGGGCTAATAACGATGCATGTTTTTTTTGGTGTTTTTAAGAGGAGACAGAAAGAAGAAGAGTTCAAACAGAAGAAGAAGATGAGAAACCGAAGTATCCTGTGATGAGAAAGAACAATAAAAAGGTGCAGGGGAAGCGACGGCAGTGAGTAGAAAAGAGCGGAGGATTAAATTCACTGTTCAGAACAATTAGGACCATTTGTTAGGAGCTGTGCAGTGGTCCCAGCTCAGGCTGCGGTGAAAGAGACTGTAAATAAGAGGATAACGACTTTAATTTGTCTGTGTGGATATTATAATATGATTAAAATACAAAAACTAAGACCAAACCTACAGGAAACTAAATCAAGATGAATTTTTCTACTATATATAAATACATATTAAAGCTACATAACCACTTTAAGCTTTTCAAATATTCCCATTGTTCCAGTTTGCAGAAACATTTCTTAACATAAAACAAAACTCTCCTTTTAGAGACCAGACCAATTATTCATGCATTTATTTTACACGTGTTAGGAGGTGCTAACCATGATGAGCAGCTACTGTTTGATTGAATACACACTGGATAATGAACACACACACACACACACACACACACACACACAAGCTTTAATCTCACGTTATCACATACAAAATACACCAGCAGCGCTCCACACAGACGACTGCAGCTCCATCACTTCTACATCTGAACCTGTTACTCTGTCTCTGGAGATCACAGCTGAAACCAGCGCTGACTGCTGAGGTCGCTTAAAGTCATAAAAGTATCTGCAAATACCTCCCCCCCAATGAAGCTCCCAGAGGTGGGAAACTCCCTGAGGAATGAAGAAGGAAATGCTGCAGGTGAGGAAACTGCTTTGTCTCGTGTCAGTAGCAGAGTATTGTGACTCACGGGATGTGGGCTGTGGGCTGTGGGGAAAAACACGCCATTGGGCGTCTGATCCAGGCAGCGTTTGTCATGGTCTGCCGTGATTGTACGTCCAGACTTTTGATTCATTTCCTGTTTTATTTTGAAGTATAGTTCCGTGTGTCCACTGTAGGCTTTTTTTACTTCCTGTCTTTGTGTTGTGTTTCCCTCCCTGATGTGTTTCACCTGTGTTCAGTCGCCCTTTGACCCCTGTCATCTTTGTCAGTCTGTCGGTTGTTCTCCAGTTTAGTTCCTGTTTTTGGTTTTTCGGGTTTTTGTTCCGACCTGGTTGTTCGAATTGTTTTTTTGTAAGTTTCTCTTTTTGTTATTAAAACATATTTTTTTCTACCAACTGCCTTGGCTTGTCTGTATTTGGGTCTTTAACACTAGAAAACCTGAGGACATTCTCATCCCTTTTTACGCTTCCCCTGCCTGTTTTCAAAATCGCATTCGATTCGGGAAACGACAACAACCTCAGAGCTCTGGTGGCGACTCCCTACCTTTGAAGAGGTTGTGAAGTCTTGATTGTCTGTCTATTCCTTGAGTATTTATATTCCTTTAGCCCGTAAGTGTCCAGGACAGGATAAAATTGTTTGTCAGCGCCTTCAAAACTACTGCAAATCACCGTTATGAAAGCTTTGTGTCTGTTTTTCATCTCAGTTAAGGTTTGGTTCAGTTGAGGCAACTAAAGCTACATGGTTTATTCGTTTGTTGGTCATACAGAGCTGCAGCAAGACTCACAGTTTTCTTTTGAGTCTGAAGAGCTGTTTCTGCAAATGTATTATATTATATTCATTTATCCACTTCTCTTCAAGGAGAAAAGGAATCTCAGGCTGCTGAGCACTCTCGTGGTTTATTCCAAACCTGCTTGTTTATGTCTGATAAACATCGGCGTGTCGCCGTCGCCGAGGAAGGCGAAGGCTGATGAAAAAGGAAAGTTAGAGGAAATAAAGGTAGGGAAAGAGAAGTGCGATGGAGAGTGAGCAGACCAGCAGCTCCAGGCGAAGCTCAGCAGAACTACAGTAGCTGTTTGAACCCCTGACCCAGAATAATCCCTTTAACCGCATGACTGGGTAAAGATGGATCCTTTTTTTTTTTTTCTCTCCTCCTCTCTTTCTCCTTAACACAGATCTCATATCAGTGTGCATATCAGTAGTTTGTGTTATCATAAAGTGCAGCTCGACTTCAGGGCTCAACACTCATCAATTTTCATGGATTTTAAAGCGACAGCACTGTGAAACAGATGCTTTTCACGGGTCTCCGAAGGTTTTGTGTGATTAAAAGAGATGCAGCTGCGGCTCACTGATCACAGAAGAGGCTTTTTTTTTTTTTTTGACTGGAAAGTTGCAGGTTTGAATCTGTGAGCTGCAGGAATGTTGGGATTTTTCCCAGTAATGATTCTATTCAAAAGCTCATTTGATTTCAGCACAAAGTCAAGAAGGAATGCTGTGACAACACATCTGCCTGCACTGTTCGCTTGGCTTAATCAAATTATCATACATTTATTCAAGTGTGCCTTGTTCATTAGAAGATGAGTTGGCACTTACCGTTGAATCCCCCTCTAGCATCCACTGCATTATTTTCATGAAATATATATATATATATATATATACACAGTAAGTGAAGAGCTGTGGGTCAGGAAACTGCTTAAAGAGTCAGAAAACGTGACTGGTGACTGACGTGCATGAAGAATGAAATCCTCTCTGGACGAGGTTGCGGGTGTTGCTCGTAGAGACCCACAAACAATGCAAACAAACTAGTCTTATATTCTGGGTAACAATATTTGGAGTCATCAGATGGCTGCACAATTAAAAGCAATTAACTTCTAATGAACTGCTCTCCCAGGAGCTGGCAGGTGCAGCTGTACTAACTGCTCTGCCCCTCAGAAGCTGGGTAACATTTGTCAGGTCAAAACAAATGAAGAAGACACGTTTCGATTTATTGTAGGCAGGAACAAGTTTCTCTGCCCGGGGCCTTCCCCAAAGTCAGAGCTTCACTTCAAACTCCTGGGGGGGGAAACTCAGCAGAACACTGTGGGAACACTTCCAGTTTGTGGGCAGCAATATAACGAAAACAGGCGCACCCAACATCACCCAAAATAGTTTTCATGTTGGAAGAAGTGTGGCATCACATGACATTATTCACAACGAGACTTTGTGAAAAACCCTTTAAAGCTTTTGATCAGTCAACTTTTTCGGACTAAACGAATACAGATAGTTTAGGAACAGACAGACAGTCAGACTCAAAGGTGGGGAGTCGCCACCTCTTCACCGTCTTGCTGGTTCCTGATGCCGGTAAATCTGAGTGAACTGTACCTTTGTGGGCAGTCCTTTGCAGCGAGTGAGCTCCAACAAGATAACTTTTTAATTCCTAGATCAAAGTGGCAAAGATGATTTAAAAGAGCGAACGGGGAAAAAAATATAATGTAATAATATAGAATAATGATGATGATTGTTATATTCATGTTGCAAGTCTGGGATTGAACACTTCCACCGACATAGTTTTTCATAGCTTTAGATGTAAACTCGTGATGCAGGTCCACGGTGGATTCAGCGTTGTTGGTTTTCAAAGAAGACACAGCTGCTTTAGCTTATCAGATTTCTTCCAACAGATCCAGAACCAGATGCTTCAGAGCGGAGGAGGGTGGAGGCTCACGGGTTTGCAAGCAGAAGTTCAGCAGTTGGATTTTCAGGACTAAAGCCCTCTCCAGATGGCATTTTTCATCAAAGGGAGGTCTCTAATTTGATTTCACATGATGCACATCAGTAATTTCACTCAGTCATCAAAGCGCTTAAATAATTTAATAAAGCAAAAAGTTCAATTAGGGAAATCATTTCTCACAAGTTTTTCCTCTTTGTATTAATTTATTGTGAGTTTTTACCATTTTCCCTGCAGTAATTTCCACTTCCTCTCTCACTCCTGCCTCCCAGACTGTCAGAGCTCAAGGACTCAAACAGATTGATTTCAAACATATTTTAGTAGAGATGTGATTAGGAGAAGTGAGACCTGCACATGTAAGATGTTGGTTGGTTCAGACAATGAAGCCTGAAGGGGCGACGTTGACTAAGATCATTTCCTACAGCAGATACATTTTGAAGGAAACAAAACTGCTAAATTCAGTATTAACATAGTTACGACTTGCCAGATCGTAAATATCGGTGAGAGGTTCCAATTGTTTTTTTGGTTAATTGCCCAGCAACATATCATCAGAACTATTTCTGAACTTTATAAATTGCTACATCAAAATTAAAATAGATTAAAATAAATAAACATAGCAGCCATTCCTTGTGAAGGATCCAGAGGCGTTCCCAGACAAGATAAGATACATAATCTCTCCAGTGTGGATCCAGCCCGAGTCCTCCTGCCTCCTCACCAAGGTCCATCATGCAAGCTACTGAAGCTATAATCATATAAATAATGTTAAAGCACTCTAACATTTTAGCACAACATGTCTGATTATAACAAATCCAGGTAACCGGGTACAACCACAAACAGATACAGACGACCATAAATACCGCCAGGAAGATAAATGAAGTAGCACTCTGTTGGTGCGTTTGATGTTCTCTCTATAATCCGCCATATCAGTATTAGGAAGGAAGGAGCTGTTTTGTTTTTTTTTTTGCTGCTGGGGGAAAGCCATCATGTAGAACAGCTGCTTCAGGCTCCAGCTGATGAAATTATTACCTGTCTGATCTGACCTGCCTGCTGCTTTGTAGTTCAGCAGCTACTACAGGTAAACAACTCCCCAGGAAACAGCCGCTGCCCCCAGAGTGCTCCGACAAGACGTCCGAAATCAGTCTGTCACACTTATGATTAAGAAAGACTGAAACACCGCCAGGAGGGAAAATGTTGGTGTGTTTTTGTTTTGTTTTGTTTTGTTTTTTTTTTTACATTATTTAGCATATTTCATGTCATTTCATTTATTCATCCTCACATTGTGTTCAGTGACAGGACGGGACAAAGACAGAAAGTAAAAACAAAAACAGGAAATAAATCAAATCCAAAACCATCAACATAAAGCGTCCGAAAGAGTCCAACAAAGTCCAACAGTGTTCAAACAAAAAGTGTCCACACAATCAATATGTATAAATATATAAATAAACATAATTAAAACTAGAATCACCACCTCGAGGTTGTATCCCTCCGCCACTCAGACTAGTTTCAGATTACATCCCTGTTTATCCAGAGTCATGTAATATATTAACTTTGTGTGTTTTCTGAGGTCACTGTGACCTTGATCTTCGACCTTCGACACCCAAAATCTAATCACTTCATCTTTGACTCCTAGTGAATGTTTGTGCCAAATTTGAAGAAGTGTCGTCAAGGCGTTACTGAGATGCCTTGTCCACGAGAATGGGATGGATGGAAAAAGCCTGAAAACAATATGGCGCCTAAAAATAAAACTTAAGTCCAGCTGTTTTTAGTTGTTTTAATGTGGAAAAGTTACAGATTATAACTTTAACAGCAGTAATTTCAGTGGCAGTTTAAAGATGTGTCGACCGGTTTCTGTCTCTAAAGATTTTAGATCACAGTTTTCTCCTCCTGTCTGCACCTTCTCACGTGTCTGATTACCTGTGGACAGGTGGCGAGGGCGAACGTGTTTGTTTGGAAACGCTTTGCGGGAACACAGCTCAGTTTGTGCAGGTGAATTACAATAGGAGGCTCTTCAGGCACAGGCGTTTGAAGATTTCCTTTGGAGTGCGCTTTCATCAGTGCGAATGCATTCACAGTCTGCAGGCATGAGTCAGTGCTCACTCACAAGAGTAACAAGGCTTTTAGGCTGGAGTGTGTGATGTAAAGCCTGTACGCTGCACAGTCAAACGACTCGGACGCCGCGTTTTCTCGGGCCAAGTTTGATTTATGCATTTTTTTTTTTGTTCCGAGAGTTTGAGCATCAAATATTGGACAAAGTTTACAGGCTGGAAAACATTGTGGTGTGTCTCATATTTATCCCTAAAACAAAGCCAGGTCCATAATGAAATGTTTTTCCCAGTTGGATGAGGAGGAACTTGGCCTGAGCGACGCCCCCGTGACGAACAGGAGCAGAGGCCGAGAGCCAGGCTTCATCACCCAACATCAGCAGCCGACCTCGACCGACGCTGAGTTTTGATTTGTCATATTTGCAGAGATGCACAGATCCACAAACTTGGCTTACGTCCTGTTTTGGCCTCAACTGCTGGATCAGGATTCAGTGATATTATCAGATCACAGCTCAGCTAAACAGCCCTTCTCTACTTCTTCCAGCTCCTGTGGCGTTCCCAGACTAGACCCCAGGTGGAAACGACCAGAACATCAGGGAACACAGTAGAAGACAGATTGGCCCTAATCATCCTCCGTAGAGTTTCCCAGTTGATGATAGTTTTCTCCAACACAACTGCTAAACTTTCTGTCCTTAACTTACAGTTTGTTTGTAGCTGTAGCAGCCATTTCTCACCCGACGTAGAAACCGGATCAAATTCTTAGCAGCTTCTTAAGCTATCATAGTTTATGAAAAGAACACAGTCCAAACCCATTTTCATGAAATGGGACCTTTAAGCTGCGCTCAGTCTGTGGACGCCATCGATGTTCGACTGTGACAGAACATGGAAAACGAATATAAGCCGCTGGGTTGGAGGCTTTTTATCCAAAGAGCTTCACGGCACCATCGCTGCAGCTGTGGTGGTCACAGTACGATTCAGGACGTGTGTCTCAGGAGGTCATTTTTTTTCGGTGCTGAGGATTTGTCTGGGAAGCAGAATTTGATGTTTCCTCCTTCACACATGCACACTGATAAGCGCTCGCTGTGCATTCATTCTAACTGTAGATAATTCATCAGACACAACTTTAAAACCTTCATGTTTTCTCCAGGAATCTAATTTTCAGACAGTTTTTATGCTTCTCAGCACGTTTGCCTCTTTTCCTTCCTCTCCTTCTCCTCCTTCCTCTTTGAGGAAACCTTTCCCATTTCGTCGTGGGGTTAATGAGCGTCCCAAAGTGCAGCGGAGGAATCGATAACTTGACAGAAGGTGGTCAAGACGAAGTGAGGCGTCCTCGAGCTGAGCTGATTGAATCTGACTTATTTTATTACAAGTCCTGGCATGCTGTTCTGACCGGGGGACTCGGGGCCGTTCACCCCAAACCCAGCCCCAAGACAAACACCATCTGTCTGTGTGGACTGATAAGCTGCTGTAACCTGAGCCTTGAATCGCTCTCCACAGCCGTCAGGTCGGAGACAAATCAAATGAAATGAATGAATGAAACAAACCTGTAACCCCTGAACTTACACCGGGAATAAACTGCCTGTTTGCGTTGCGGTTGCGTCGCTGCTACCTGTGTTTGTAACTCCTCTGGTTTCAGAATTGCTGGAAATAGCTTGATTGCTGGATTATTCCTTGTCATTTTTAGACATTTCAATGTGGGAAAGTTACAGATTATTACTTTAAAGTATCTTCACTTACATCACAATAGAAAACAGTGTATTTCCGCCAGTTTTGGAAACACTGATTCTTCTGCTTCTGTAAAAACCTGGCAGCCTCTAACAGAAACACTTCACTGCTTTGGCTCCAAATCCATCCACACACCGCTGTGTTGTTGTTTTTGTTTTTTGTTTTAATAAGCTTGGACTTTATGAATCACACCATCAGCTTTATTTATGAAATGCCAATTGCACTCACACAGATGGATGGATAGGTTTAATTTTTCGGCCTTGGCAGCGGCGTGTGGACTTGAATCTGTACCGTCGGGGTAATAATTCAGTCTGGCCGCTGACAGGCGCAGACAGATCCTTTGATTTTCACCTGGTTTCATTTCCCCCTGTTCATTTTCCAATTAACCAAGCCGAGGTCCACCTGCACTGTGACAATGGCTGTAAATTATTTCTGCTTTCCATCCAATACATCACAGCAAATGAACAGCCGCAGCAAAAACGGATAATTCACCGACCATTAACAACAGGCAAAATAACCGTGAAACGGATAATGACAAAATACGACCTGTCCTTTATTTCTGATCAACATAAATACTGTAGTCAATAAAATAATAACAAGCAGGGAGCGTGGAGCAGGACTGGATGACAGCGGTGATAAATGGCAGCCCGGTGTTTCTGTGTGAGGCGTTGATCTAGAGAAATGAATTGTGGATGAGGCGCATTAAAAGACAGGTAAAGGCAGGTGCTGATAGAGAGACAAATCTACATTTTAAAAAGAAGCTTTGTGAGCTTTGATGTGTTTTCTCTGTCGTCTACAGAAGACATCATCTGTCCAGCAGGGGCTGTCACAATCCACAATGCATAGTTTTGATAAAGACACTCAGTGAGTGAAGGCTTCTGATGCTGAACGACCCCAAACAGCCGGAAACATCACTGATGATGTGTCCAGATGCGTCACAACATGATGTACTGTACGTTAAAATCAAATCAGTTCATCTTCGAGTCCAAGTGAATGTTTGCGACAAATTTGAAGAAAATCCGTCAAGGTGTTACTGAGATATAACGTCCACGAGAATGAGACGGACTAACAACCCAAAAGCATTTATTTTCTTCCCTGCATCCTTCTCCATAAGACCTCGGCGAGGAGGATAAAGATGTCTGCAACTGGACACTATCAGTCGTAACAGAGGCTGAAGAGTGAACCACTGTTGAACACTATGAGGTATGACCTGTACTTCTTGGAGTTTCTTCACAATATACTTTATTTTTCTTTTCTTTTTGTCTATGTTAGAAAACCGTAACACTTTAATTCATTTTTAAAAAGAATCTGTTTCCATCCATCTTTTGTTGAACCATCTCAGCCAAGCGTAAAAACTCATGGTGATTTTTCCCTTTCAAATTTTTTATACCCAACTTAAAAATCCCATCAAGACATAAAAAATATAAAACGACTCTGCTTTGACTAATAATCTCTGTGGTATGAAGAAGGAGATGTGAAACTTTTCAAACAATATTTTATTTTATTTTATAATAGGTAGATTCTGTTTGAAAGATGAATAACTTTAACTTGTTAAATCCAGTGCTCTTAAAAAGCAGATGAGCTGCTACATGTTCTAACAGCATCTTAATCCTGTCATCACATCTGAACGATGAGAGCGAGACCATGTGTCAGAGTATTCGCTGTCGTTACTCACAGTCACATTGCTTCATCTTGATTTTTCCAATTATCATTAACATAAAAAAAAAGGATTAAAACAGAAATCTCTCTCTCTCTCTCTCTCGTCATGGTTGCCGTGGTGACCATCTGTCGAGCAGCCTGCGAGGTGCGACAGCGGAGGAAGAAGCAGGAGAGGGTTTTTTTTCTAATGAGGCAGAAAAACGGCGACGGGTCACGTGGAACGACCCCGAGGAAGGACACATGCAGCATCCTCCATCTGGACCCCAGCGCTCCGTCTGCAGCTGCTCACCTGGAAAACGCCGTCTGCTGGAGGAGATTCGTGGTCAGGAGTCCACCTGCATGCCCCGACCCTGCTTTAAATTCTCCAACACACTTAACACCTTCATTTGTGTTGTTGTTCACTGTATTTGTTTGTCTGTGTGACTCAAGATCATCATTTTTGTTGGTATTCTTATTGTCTATAATTCAATCCAGTATTTTCATGACAGAAAGAATCTGGAAAGAAGAAAAACAGGGCGTGAAAAGCTTCTTTGTTGTTCGTTGTGCGTGGTGGCTGCGTCACTGAACTTACGCGTGCGAGTTCATAGGCTGCTCCAATGTTGGATTTCTTCCATCCTAAATTGATTTCTGGTTTATTTTTGACAGAAAACGTCACTTAAAATCTCTTTGTTTCTGTTTTGATTTTTGCTGGAAAAAGAAATAGGCTCTAGATCATGTGACGCAGCCGTGAGGCAGCATGTGCACCGAACATGTGCGCCGAAATGAAAACCAACACGTTCCTGGCCTGACAGTGGGAGCAAAAAGTTTCTAAAAGCTGCCTCAAACGACAGTGATCATCGTCCTGTTGCAGCAGCTCATCAGAAACTCCCTGTGTGGCATTATAAGATGAACACCATTAGAGGTGCTCGAAACCCACCGTGGCATGAAATGACAGAAAAATTTTAATAAATAGACCAAACTCTGCTCTTTCCTGTTTACACTCTCTCCTTATTATCTTTGGTTGATCGTTAGGCTCGGCGGAAAAACACATTTCCAGGAATGAAAAACGGGTAATTCCCTCTGGTAAATGAGTCACTGCTTCCCTGCACATGCCCTCTGTTAACGTTGACTTTAATTGATAAGTTGTTTACAGCTGCAGCTCTGTTATTTTCATAGAAGATAGTCTGAGCATGTGCATGATTATTTGTGGATGTTTGTACATGTAGAAATCCAGGCATCTGTTCGTATAAATAGATACACTCCACATACAGACTTCTGTACATACTGGGGATAAACACTTGATGCTTTTAATAACAGGTCGATGCCGAGTGTTTGTCCGTCTCTTTCCTGTGGAGTTTCTCTGAGCTCTGATTTGACCAGCCAGACAATATGAAACCAGCTATGAACAAACTCAGGGGACGGCCACTTCGCCAACATGTTCGATTCTCAGAGATAATGGTGCAGACACAAACAGTCTGTTTACAGAGAACTAGAATAAACTTCCTTGTGGTTGTATCCCTCCGCCACACAGGTTACATCCCTGAGATATTGCATAAGACTAAAATTATGTTTGTGAGGTCACCTTGACCTTTGAATTTTGTCGATTGGCCACTAAAATCTAATCAGTTCATCCAAGAGTCCCAGTGAATGTTTGTGTCAAGTTTGAATCAGTTCCGTCAAGGTGTTTCCAAGATATCACCTCCACGAGAATGGGACGCACGGACAACCTGAAAACAATATGCCAATACAAAAAGTGAAAAGAAAGAAGAAAAGTTTCATACATTCATTTGTTCAATTTAGAAAATGGAACATGGAAGATCACCAAATCTTACAAAACCTGGTTCTCTGTGCTCACCCAGTCCTCTGAGACCTTCCTGAATACTGTATGGCTGTTAGAAGGTTAGGATCAATAAGTGCTGCATACGTATGAGAAGGTATTAAAAACAAATCGATGCCGAACAGCTGCAGCTGCAGACAGGAGCAAAACATACAGTGGAGCTGAAGGTTCTGCATCTTAAGCCGTTCTCATCTACTCCAGGAAAAACCTTCTGCCAGTTTGTTGCAGGTTAGATGGATGTCGCCCCATGACACAGGTTTCTGAAGCTCAGAGTGAGCTGCTCCACCGTCGCCTTCTTGGCAGTGTCTGACTCCTCCCCCTAACTCCCAGCTAATTTCTCTGTGGACTGAGGCTTTGATACTTTCACAGTATTAATATAGAAGCTAGACCTGATCTATAATCACACTACACATGGACAGAGACCTTTACACTGGAGGGAGCCTTAATGTGCATAATGAAACTGTAATTTGACTCTTTTTGAAGCCAAAAAAAATCTCCAGAAAGAACCTGAACTCAGGGTTATACCACTGCATCTAAGACATTAATATTGTTGCTCCTTTTACTTTTACCAGATTTTACACCAAACTCTTTCAAGCTGTGAGAAACAGATACTAAATCAGACCAGTTAAAAAAAAAACCTCCTGACCTGCGATTATCCGCAGAGACAGAAGATGAAACATCCTGTAAAAATGTTCTTCCTTTTACAATTTCCCCACGTTACTTTCTGTACACTCTCCCAGAAAAAAATGCATAAATAAGAGAAGTACTGCCATGAAAAGCAGCGTTGCATCGCTGACGTTGCCAAATATGTATAAATAAAGAACATTGCTTATAAAACACAGAGGAAGATGAACGAGCATGAAAACCTTCTGCTGATTTAGTCTTATTTTGTAAATCCATTGATCCTTGATGTACATTTCTTTATCACACTAGCATCTACTCTCTGAGGCATTTATTATTTATATCTCTAGGAGTTTAATGCTGTTGTGTAAAGTGTCTCCTCAGTGTTTGTGCTGTTGACACGTGTTGTGAAACATCTGTTGATGCTGGATGGTGCTGAAATGTAAACCACCGGAGTCACATCATTATGCACCGTGAGAATGAGTCAGCCTCCCTGGAGCCGGACTGTTACCGTAACCCCAGTGTGGTAATCGTTCAGCCGCAGCCACTGAAAAGATCTCGCACTTCAGGCTGAAATTATTTTTCTTCTGTAAAGTGACCGAGCTTTTTCAGAATCCCTGAACATGAAGAAAAGAAATGTATTTCTGAAAAATAACTAGAATTATCCTCTGAGTCAGCAAAAGTCAGAGACCTCCAAGCAGTGATATCTATTACAACATAATGCCATCAGAAACCATTTTGTCTGTTGAAGTGGAGACGCCCGTTGTTGTTTGGAGGTAAAATAAATTCAGAGGCATCATGTGGCCATCAATTCTGTCTCAGCCCAGATCAGCTACAATCATTTTTTCCAGCTTAAACAAAATGGTATCAGTCCAATCCTGTAGCTTGGCTGGAGACCAGCCGCCTTCCTGTAGCAGTACGTCTGCCAGCGAGGTATCAAAGTGAATTTTGCAGGAGCAAGGGCTTATCATTCGGATGGGCCTGAGTGTCAAAAATGCAATTTGTAACATCAAAAGAATATCTAAATGTGTTCCATTCTGGAGCAGGAAGACATCCTGTTCATCGCCGTCCCATTACTGGGGATTCTGGGTATCTGGCACAGATTTCAAAGAAGGATAAAGTACATTAAAATAAAGGTGCACAAGCAATTCTTTACAACTAAGCTGCAACAGAAAACATAAATCGCCTGCGATCGCACAGTGGTTAGTGTTAGCCACCACAAAGAGTTCGGTTAAAGTTGGTGAAAGATTACGGTGCCTGAAATATAAATAAAGACGTCGTGTCTGACCAGGATCTTTCTCTACCCTGAACCCAGTGATGTGAGCGTCTGGAAAACAAACACGATGTCGCTCAACATTTTACCGATACGTTCAGTATTAACATATTTGCAACTTGCCAAATATGTAAATTAGTGACGTCCTCATTTTGTTAAAGGTCCCATAGAGTATAAAGGCACACGTCCATTTCTTCTTTGATTATAAAACAATTAAAGTGTCTAATTCGTCTGATTCAGCTTATTTCTTTCTGAGCCGAGAGCTTCGGCTGTTTTTAATTTGAAGATTGTTGTTCAAGTAAAAAGAGCAACAACACAAGACTGTGCAATGTTAAAGGTGTCTTTAACATAAATATTTGAATTATGGTAAGTTTATTATTTTAGATTCTAAAGCGAATCTTGTCAAAATCGTTGGATCACGAGCGAAAAACGTTTTGTAAAGAGGGGAAGTGTGAACCTCACATCAATACATTCTGCTGTTTTGATGAATGAGAATATTCCTTTGATCAGTTCATACAAAAACTTTGACAAAGCAACATATTGACTCACTGACTGTACAATGGATGTGTTCTCTCTCTAAGTTTCTCCCCCTATAAAAAAGTTTCAGCTGTTACCAATTCACACCTCATCTCTAGAAAATCAATTTCAGGCCCATTACAGGAGGGTCTGCGAGACAGAAAATTGCCCAATCTTTGCAAAGGCATTTGCGGTAAATGCAGTCATCGACTTGATAGGATCCCATGATTATTGTCAAGTGGAATTACTCTGTTCCGATACTGAATGCGCCATCAGCCATTAGGTCCTCCACGCCGGACTGAACTGATGTCGGCGGCCTGAGACAAATGGTCGGATTCAACGTTCAGCCCCGGCCACCGTCACTATAATGGATACATCCAATTCCTTCCAGGCTGGAATCCATTTGTTTGCAAGTTAAATGCATTCAAGGCTTTTAGATCTGAGGCTCACAGGCAGCACTTCAGGCGGCAACTGTGCCCATAATAACAAATTAAAATTTCATTAGGGGAGGCTAATTTCAAGTGGAGAAAATTTCTTTGACAAGTTGGATGGAAACGGGTCGAGCATATTAAAATGCCAGACTCGTTCGCGCACATCCTCACGGGCGAATGTTACACTAATACAAGTGACATGTTCGCCCTTGTACATTTACTTGATTTTACTATCACCTTCTCACACAGACACACGGCAACATGCAACAGGGAGTCTCTGTTTTAAAGCAGTTGCTCTTGTGTAATTGTGTTCAGACTGGATACGGAAACAAATCATCTCAGTTTTCAGTGAAATGATGAATGAACAACGAGCATCAGTTTTACTTCCTGCTCACAGCAGAGACGATGATTCAGCCTCAACAGAACTGTTGTGTTGTGGGAAGCGATCAGGAGGAGGGGGGAATTATTCTGCAGAGATGCGACCACAACAAGCTCGTAACACAATCTTAATATCTGCAACGCCGACTCTGCCGGTTCACATCTCATTATTGAGATTCGTCCCCTGGAGACAATGAATGACTGCACAGAGCTTCACGATGAACCATCCAAGAGTTGTGGAGACATTTCAATGAAAAGCACAACTGTCAACCTCATGGCAGCATCAGAGGAAAAGTCAGAGGATTACCAAAGTCATCAGGATTCATGTGATGATGTAAATTGGGAATTTAAAACCATTTCTTTGTGCAGGTGACCAGACGCCCACGCTCTGTACATGCCTCACCTGTTTGAGAGAATGGCATTAACCGTATCATTTCAGCCATGAATCGAGGCTGTTGCGAGAGGCTGGAGAGGCCTCTCGTCTCCCTCCTACATGGCGGCTGACTCCAGGTGTCCTCGCACTCCTCGCTCTCCTGTGTCAGCGTGACGGCCGACATCGTCCTGTTGAAAACCTCTACAGCACTTTACAGAAACATCCCACGGTTCCCGCGGATGAGACCGGGCCGCGGACCAGAGGAGATGACGACACGACGCAGAGGTGAAAATGAAGCTCCCTCTCAGTCGCCTGACGATCGAGAGGGACGCTTCAGATTCAGGGATCGTATCCTCCTCCTCTCCTCCTCTTCCCATCAGGCCTCCTCTGGAGTGGAGAAGAGCAGCGCTGGCTTTCGGTGAAGTGTGGTCCACTTCTGGACACAACCATCGTGATGTTGAGGATACTCGAAGTACTCCGATTAGTGGGATGTGTAGTAACCACACATGCACATGAACCAACAAACAGAAAACTGCATCACACAAACCAGAGCCACTTTATTTTTACTCATGCATGTACTTGAGTTCTCAGTTCTGGTCGTATTACTGGATTGTGGATATAGATGCAAGTTTTTGAGCAGGAAAAGCTTGGTGGCTTTATTTTATTCACCAGATTGCTGTCGAATGTAATATGTATTTAAAGTATTTCATTAACTCGAATCCCTCAAAACCAGCTGTTCCCAACTTTTTCCAACTCGTGGTTCACTTGAAAATCTCAACAACAAAAAAAATGTTGGCGGCCCACATCCGACCCTGAACTCATCATTGGCTCAGATCCACACACAGCAGATTTAGATGTTTTCTGCATGTGTTGTCGGGTCATTTTGAAACCTGTGATGGATGGAAACCACGTTGTCACAGGTTTAACAAAGATTGATGAACGGAGAAGAGCTCAGGAAACGAGGACTGACATCTTATTAACAACTGAAAAAAGAAAAACTGCTGCATTGTTTATCATGTCAGCCAGATTCAGTAATTGGATAAAAAGTCATATTGGTGCGTCTCTAGTTTTGATCTCTCCTCCTGTCGTACACAGTCACAAACTCACAAGCATGAAAAAGCTCCCTGCGTTGCCTCCATGCAAATTAACCTACAACACCAAGGTGCAGCTGAAAAGAGACAGAACAAGTCTTTATCACAATACAGACGAGGTGACACGTGGCGTGTTTCTGACTTCAATCTGCAGCCTCAGCGGAGCAGCGGGGGGTTAATTATCCTGCCCAAGGACTTGTACTGTTGGAGGGTGAGAATGGATTCGCTGGAACAGACAGTGTTAGTTCAGCAAGAACACAATCAGCACTGAGGCTTTTTAAAAAACGGCTGCACATGAAACGACAACCGTGAAAACTTCTACTGAGGATTTATGATCTCTGTGGAGTCGACGTGCACGCCCCTCACGAAGCATCGGGACTGACGGGACGAGTCCTCAAACCTGGAAATCAGTTCGCATTTTAGCACTTAATGTTTTTGGTTGATGACTGACATCAGGTCTGTGTTTAACACAAGCTCAAGACATTTCATGTTTTATTCTACAACATAAAATATGTCAGTAAAAACTCTCAGTCCTGATCCTTGAAGCTTTTACGTCTCGGTTGCTAACGAGCGTCTGAATGAGACACAGAGGTTGTCGGGGACGTTAAACGTCGTTACGGTGAACATGAAAACTGATCTCACCAGTCCACCTTTACAGCCTCTTGAACTCACCAGTCCACCTTTACAGCCTCGTTGTGTTTCTACTAACTGTCAGAGGAAAGGTTTTAGTAGAAGAGGTCAGAGCTGAATCAAACTACAAGCTGAAGTTTAGTGGTGGTGACACTGAAGTCATGTGACTGTGGTGGTGAAGTCATGTGACCGTGGAGGTGAAGTCATGTGACCGTGGTGGTGAAGTCATGTGACCGTGGAGGTGAAGTCATGTGACCGTAGTGGTGAAGTCATGTGACCGTGGAGGTGAAGTCATGTGACCGTGGAGGTGAAGTCATGTGACCGTGGAGGTGAAGTCATGTGACCGTGGAGGTGAAGTCATGTGACCGTGGTGTCGTTGGTTTACAGCCTAACATTAGCTTTTTACTTCAAACATCATAAAGAGGTGAGTTAGTGAAGATGATCCTGCTGAACAAAAGGAATCAAACGTTTGTTCCTCACAGCGTCACGGTTTATTTTGACCCTTTGTTTTGACTTTTGTATTTGACTCTTTAAGTTTGGACATTTTGGAAATGGGCATATTCATTTCCTGTTTTATTTTAGAATCATTTCCCTTGTCAGCTGATCTGGAGCGCGTCCTCATGAGTTGCACCGCAGCATCATCTCGCTGTGTAAATGAACAGACTGCAGCTTTTCTACAGGGAGGTTTCCACACGAACCAGAGAATGCGTCCACCCGGGTCCCCTGTGACCCCGAGCCTGCCGCTGCGACACCGCTACTGCCGGGATTTTCCATTAATGTGTGACAGCTGGGCCGTTTATAGCAGCAAAGCCCTGTGGAGAAGCAGGTTAGCTGTAATTATTCAGCTGATAGGTTATGAGCAGAGCAGGCCTGTCACGACTCTCCCGGCTCCCCGGACTGAAGGAATCAGACGCCAGGAGAGTCGTTTGGATATTAGTCACACCGGCATAAAGCGCCTCCCTGGAGACGGACAGAAAGAGGAGTATTAGTGCTCTGGGATTACGTACTCTCGAAAGGCATTTAATTCAACTCCAGACTCAACGGCCTGTGTGTGTGTGTGTGTGTGTGTGTGTGTGTGTGTGTGTGTGTTATGACTAGTCAGACCTCATTTCTCACCCCATATATTTGACTAATATAACTATAAAAATAGTTTACTCACACGCTAATAAACTGCTCTCGGCCTGTTTTTCTCTGTTTTGAATCATTTCAGGACGTAATTGACTTTATTTCACTTCTCAGGCTCGTGTCCGTTCGTCCGATTCATTCTGATTTCCGTAGCTCACATCATCAAGACACGTGGCGTCACCTTTGATACTGATGGTATCATGTAGGCGAAGAGCTCGGTGATTTATAAATGAGATGGGTCGTCAGCTACAGTGAGGCGCTCAGACGCAGCGGTAGTGTAATGTGACTGTAATGAGGGTAAACTAGAATCACCTCCTCGTGGTTGTATCCCTTGTTGTGCTTCTTGAGTAACGGCTGAAAGGCGTTTTTGTGAGGTCACCGTGACCATGACCTTGAGTCCGAGTGAATGTCTGTGCAAGAAGAAGTTTCCCGGAGGTGTTTCTGAGATATCGTGTCCACGAGAATGTGACGGACAAACTGAAAACATGACGCCTCCGGCTCTGAGGAATAAAGTGCTGCCTTTAAATTTCCTTTAAATTTCACCATTACAAGAAAAACATAGTGTTTTTATACAACACCGTGGCCTAACGAGACTTAACGAGGTGTTTTCCCTATTACAGTGAGGAAGAAAGAAATTAGACATTTATTTTTCTAACGATGGCAGTTCTGCACTGCCGCAGGTAAAAGGCATAATAGAGCTTCCACATGAATACATTTACCTGCCGTCAACCTTTTATTAATACAGCATCTCATTCCTTGATTGTGTTCCAGCAGAACCTCTGAAAAACAGCAAAATTAAAACAGTCTCAAGCACTTAAAAGAGGGGAGAAGTAGAAATAGATCAAAAGTGCAACAACACACACACTTCCAGATTTTGTCATGTCCAACAGCCGGAGGCGGAAAGAATCCTAAAATAAACTGTATTCAAATAAAAGTACTCTGTGTGTTTTAGTCTGTGCTTCTCTGTTCTTTAATTTGGAGGCTGGTCTGTGTTAAAGCTTTGGTCCTCAACACAAGCTCCGCCCACACGCAAGATGACAATGCAGTATGTGGCGTTCAGGTAAAGCGACTATTGATAATTTCCTCCGCTGAAGAAAACCACATTTTCATCGAAAAAGTTTTTTTTCAGGCTCCATCAGTGTCATTCGTGCGACTGCTATGCTGTGGAGCATATGACGGTAATGCTAGCGTGGGCTAACGGTTGTGCTGTGGCCGACGAGGCATTTGTTTCGGTGTGAGATGCTGGTAAACGATGGTTTACAGAACCTTAAAGGACGAGCGTGACTCTTTGAGACAACAGGCAGTAAAAACCAGGACACTGTGTTTTACATAAATACTGCACAGCTTCACTTTGCGCCTCTTTATCACATTGGAAATCCATTTGCTTGTCCATCAAGTCAAAGCACTTTCAGTCCATTTCCTGATACAACCAGCGTAATTACTATCATTGCTCATAATGCATTACCAAGAGCCTGGATTAATTATGCAGAAAGGGTGCTGCCATTTCAGATTTCATGAATAGAACTGCACACGATTATTTTTTATTAATTTAAATGCATGAGGTGTACATTAGAAGGTGATGTACAGAACATTTGAACGAGCAACACAAACATTCACATCCAGCAAAACAGAGTCTGTTTCCAGCTTTTATTCTCTATACGAGACCTTGGCATGTGACATGGGACCTGTAAGAAATGATCTGTTCTGAAGTAGCTCTGCTGCACTAATATATTATATATTATAATATGATACAGAACAACTTTATTTTTTTCCTTCGGGGGAAGTTGTGATTGACAGAAACTTTCACTAAAAGCACCAGATACTCCAAATTAAAACTACAAAATGTGTTGTTTTTGTGCCAAAGTCAAACCAAACCTGAACCACCACAGCATCAGGCATCAGATTAAAACACTGACAAACACTGTATGCTGCCGTTTACAGCAGGAAAACACTTATATCATCATCTCACTGTGGCTCCGCCTCTTTAGTTTCTTTACTGAGGATCAATGACTGTAAATAAAGACGTGAATCTGACTTGCTTGTTTGTTTGCTAATAATCAAACAAACAAAAGCTGCTTCCTCAACTGGTTCAGACTAGTTCCTTAGAGAAGATTTTATTTCGATATATTTCCAATGATTTTCAGCCGTCAGAGCGTCAACATGCAGCCACGAGGATATGTGGACACACACGGTCGTAATATCCTTCATTATGTGTTTGTCGAATGAAAAAACGGCCAATGCGACTGATCCCTAGTGCGCCGACACCGCCGGCTGTCACCGCCAACAGCTGCAGTGTCGACAGCTTCTTCAGCACAGCCAATGGCTTCTTTAAGCACAGACAATTTCACACATGAAAGATTTACACCCGAGCAATGGGAAATCCATCCATCTGAAGCCTTTGAGGTGTAAAAGAAGTAAGAAAAAACAGAGCCTGTCAGCCTCGGAGGACGAGTGCCCGGGAATACAGATGGAAGCAGCCTCGGAGGTGTGGATGGTGGAATGAATGAGAGTACAGGTTCAGCCTCCCAGGAAGGAATAAATACAAATCCTCTGGCTTTTGGAAGTACAGATGTAGAGGGAAAAAACTCCTCTGGCCACACACACACCCACTATAACTAAAATCTTAGCGCTCTTGCTAAAGGCTAAAAAACGACAAAGACGCGTTTGAAAAATAAATTTTCCTGCTCAGGACAAATGGAAAAGATTTAGAGCTACAATTAACTCCACAACGAATCTCTTTCTGTCTTAATCATCATTCTGAAGGTCTCGCACACTCGTCATGTAACGAGCGTGGAACAAGGTCATTCATTTCTGCTTTTCAAGTGAGCTACCAAGTGATGCTTGTAGTGTGATGATCATTATAGAAGGACTCGCTGCCACGGAGCCAGAGCCCCCCCCCCCCGGAGTTTAGACGCCAGTGTTTTGGGATTTGGTCGACACACACAACACAGACGCAGCTCCTGTTCTGTTCCAGTCGGCTTTCACGTCTGCAGATCCTCCTCCATCACATGTAAAACAGGCGTCACACACCGTCAGGCTGACAAACACTCTCCCGTTTACCTGGCTTACTGCTCACCGGAGCTCCTGGCTCTCCAGGTTAAAGCAGAATCCAGCGACACCATCTGTCTCCGCGAAGGCTGCTGTGCATGTGTGTGTTCAGGTGATGAAGAGACTCGGTGACAGAAGGTGTGTGTACTGGTACATCAGCAAACCTTAAATACAACCGTACGGCTGAAGTGGAAGTAAAGATCTGAACTGTACTTACGTTAGCACATTCACACAACGCGGAAAAGTTTCATGAAAAATAAAAGCTGTCGTTAGACATTTGTGAAAATAACACACTTTTTATTCAGTTTAAAACAAACAGAACAACATTCAATACCTCCACCGCAGACAGCTGTAAGAAAATAAAATAAAACACATGTAAATATGAAGAATATGGAATATGAAGACACTGTTTGTAGCTTCATCCATTAGTGATAATTGTGAAATAAAAAAGATGTGGAGGGAAAATTAAGAAAAATAAACACTAAGAAAGTCACATTCGCAGCCTGATCCACCTGCTGCTGAACTGATAACTGAGAGTGACTCTTGGACGCCTGAACATTTCCCCCATGTGAGGCTTGTTAAAACGTGTCTTCTGAAACCTGGGGGCTTTAATCTGCTGATGAAACAGCCTCCGCTCTTGTGGTTTAAGGCTTTCCACATGATTTGGAGGCCGGCTGCAGGGATTTGTCCCAAGTCAGCCACAAGAGCATTAGTGGGATCTGACACTGATGTCGAGGCGCTCAGGTCTGGATCACAGTCGCCGTCCCAGACTCAGCACAAAGGTGTCGGACGTGGCTGAGGTCAGGGACAGTGAAGTTCTTCCACACCAAACTGTAAAAACCGTTCTTTATGGGCCTGACTTTGTGCAAGGACTCACTGTCAGCCCCACT
>NW_019524894.1:127811-130737 GCF_002814215.2 Seriola lalandi dorsalis | reverse complement strand
GACTGGAAACACACTACATTAAGCTTTCCCTTAATTTAAATAGTGCTGCAAAAGGTTTTTAATACCCAGACGTGCAATCTACAACCAAACATAAAATTTCAAAACCTCAATTTTCTACCTTTTTAGCTTTATAAATGGAAAGACTTTCCCTCTGTGAGTGACGGGGGAAAAATGAAGTGGCCTCCTGAAGAAATCCATTACCTCGTGTGGTTTTCACAATCTCCACCGCTAAAGCAAAGCCTAGAAAAATCTCTCACCATCAGTTGCTTAAAATTGCTCAGTCAAGTATACATTTTTACGGCTAGACCATTTGGGCAACAGCATGAAGAAGTTAACAGATTTTTGAGAAGAAAAAAAACCCCCACCTCAACATTTAGTCCTCACTGCAGTGTTTACGTGGACTGAGAAAATTTAGAGCAATTCAAAGGTTAAAATATCCACTGTTATAAACTGAGTGATTCAGTGCATTCAGATTGTTTCCTTTGAGGTTATTAAGGTGAAATAATTTACATTTACAATTTAAAGCTCCATATTTTCTTCTTCTGTGTTTTATTTGAAGTGTTGATCCATAAGAAGATATAAAAACCATCTCAGTGTAGTTTTACATCTCCTCTCTCAGACTTCTCTCTGGAGCTCTAGTAACAACAGGTCGGTGAGCCAATCAGAAGAGAGGAGGCTCTGAGCCTCTCTTCTGATTGGCTGAGTGTTTTCTGAGTGATCCAATAAAAATACAGCAGATTTCAGGTAAAAACACTCAGAGAAACCAAATCCTGCAAGGTTTGGATGGTGGGTCCAGGTGGGCGGGGCTTGGTGATTGCTTTGTTGTGACATCACAAAGTTCCAGAAGTCCTGACGGCTGGTTTTAAGGCTCAGTTTCTGAATACAGGCTGTGTGCATTTCTCTGTGGACTGAGGCTTTGATACTTTCACAGTATTAATATAGAAGCTAGAGCTGATCTATAATCACACTACACATGGACACAGACCTTTACACTGGAGGAGCTTTAAGTCGGATAGAAAGGAGAACATAATGAAGGATGATGAGTAACGTAACACACACTATAACTAGAGTCACGCTGAATCCCAGATGAATGCTCATTCATTCAAAAAGAGTTTGTTTATTTTCTCTGAAATCTGCAGCATGAATAAACCAGACAAGGTCACACTCGGGTTTAATCTGTCGTGACGCTCAAGTTAAAACTACAATCGCAGTGTGCCGCCTTTCGAGTCGGTGCAAAAGGCCACAGTCAGAAAGATCACACAGAAAGATCAGAGATACTAAATAAAGCTCAGTCTCTGATGCTCTGAAGCTGCACAAAGGACCAGACACAGTAGATAATGCCATCAATATTTTCCCCTGCAGGAGTTTCCCCAGCTCAACGAAGGTGGAAGTCGACACAAAATTAATAATATTCTGTCAGGAGCCAGTGTTATCCAGACAACCTTCCTCAAGGTAACTGATTGGACTGATTAACTTTCACAAGACAGATGCCATGTGACCGAACAAAACTCTGATGTAACGTGATGCAAAATATCCAGAGATGTTTCAGTTTGTGGGGAAAAGACAAATTCAGTGCAAATTGTGGCAGAGCTAATGAGCTAATTCAGTCTGAGTTAGGCCGGGAACACACGGGTTGCGTGGCGTGTGCGTCACATGATCTAGAGACTCGGCTTCTTGCGTATTTTTCCCGTGTGACGCGGCATCCAGCAAAAATATACAGAGAAAAGACCGCCACGCCACACTCGCCACGTAAAGCAGGCGGTGTGTTCCCTGCGTCGGCAAGATTTCTAAAGTCACAGTATTTTCAGTGGGAAATTCCCACATTGTGTTTCCGTGCTGTGATTCTCTGCCGAGTCATGGGGAGAGTTACATCCTGGAAGTTTCATGTAGGTTCATTGCCAGACAACACATTGACAATAAAGCTGCTGACTGCCAAGTCAAAGACACCCTCTTGATTTCTGAAATATTTGTACAGACATGTCCACCACACCTTGTAACCTCACTGTAATGAGTTGGCATCCTTTAGCTGTGTCTCCCCCCCGTTTCCTGTGAGGCATAAGAATTTAATAGACTTAATTTAGGGTACACTTGTAGTTCATGGTTTAAGGACTGTAGCTTTTACTCCTCAAGAGCAGCCGCCTCAGTCCGAGCTCTTTGCCTCTTCTGTATATTCTCTATAGTCTGTTGGGTATTTTATACTTTGCACTTCAGGATGCAGAGAGGCACTTTGCAGAACAACAGTGATTCTTCTGGGCTCACGATGTCGTGTCAAACAGGGAGACCGAGGAGTGGAGCAGAGGAAATATATTCCTCAACCAAACTAAAGCTGTGGACGGCCGCTTGGTATGTAAATGGGACCTACTGTATGAATGTTTCATTCAGGCTTGGCTGAGGTAGGGTGCGCACAGAGAACGCCAACAGAGCATGAAATATACATCAGTGTGTGTGTGTGTGTGCTGCGTTTCTGTGGGTGGGTACTGTAAGTTAATGAGTAAGGAGTGTGTGTGTGTGCACTCACTGACTTGCTTTCTAACAAGGATAACTCTACACGAGGTTATCATCAGTGCAGTAGAACCAGCCTCCTTACAGAAGTGGAGATCTCTTGATAATATGCGGCTGCGAAGCTGCAGCAGTTCAGATCACACACTTTACAGCCCAAGCTAATAAAAGTGTAGAGAGAGTCAGAGAGAGTTCACGCAGAAAGCATGAATAAAACACAAACTGACAAACACATAAGACAGTGTCCCATCCCGTGGACTTAATAAACATACTTCAGACCAGAAACCAGCAACTCACAGCAGGTTCTGCAGGTAGAGAAGATGGAAGAGAATGTGTTTTTAAACATTTAAGCAGCTAGTTCTATGAGTGGCAACTATTTGTTGAAGTGCAATGCATTATGGTTCATATAGCCATGCTCCCCTGTGAC
>NW_019524894.1:124920-127587 GCF_002814215.2 Seriola lalandi dorsalis | reverse complement strand
TCTCAGCCGTCATTTTGTTTGCAGCCTCCGCCATATTCTCATTTTGAAAAGTTCCGTAATTTATCACCAGCGTGCAATGAATCTTTTGATAGTTTGGGCCTTGAAAAGATCTACCCATTGGCTCCTTTGTTGCCCAGGAAACAAAGGATGGTATAGCCTTGTCACACTACTGTGCTACTGCTTTTGAAGGACGTGGCTCCAGAATTGAGACACAGTTTCTGTTTTGTTGTTTGAGAAATAACTTGAACTTTTATCAAATGGTTTTTCCAATTACAGCTTATTAAAATTGTTGTTTATTTTCTGATGTCTCATGGTCATGTAAACATCATCTGATACTGCAGGAAGTACAAAGACACGTCTGTAACCACCAGTTAAAGAATTCAACCCATACTCAAATTCAGATGAATTAAGTCCTTTTAAAAGCATGAACGTGAGCCGAAGCATCCGACCTTCACGAGCACATTTCTTTACTTTCAAATGACAGTGAATGATAGTTGATGCTGTGACTGTCTGTAAGGAACACCAGTTATTTCATAGCTCACCAGAAATCAAACAAAATGCAAGAAATAAGCAACATTAACACTAATGACTAACATTTTGCTCTCCAGTTGGAGAGCAGGTGTTAAGTGCTCTATGGATTATTATTAATCAAACTGCAGAAAGCTGAATGCACAAGAATAACAGTGTTAAGAACAGATGAATAATAAAAAAGATAAATAATGCAGAGGCCTGCGTCTCTGCAGAGCTATGAACATTTGTTTTGTGTGGCGCTGCCCTCCCATTAAGTCATGACGGACTGCAATTGACGTGGCGCATTTTCAGCTCAGTGAACAAGCTAATCAGACTGTGAGTGCAGGAAGAAGTCACTGGTTTAAAAAACTGCCAAATGATGAAAGTTCCTTTTAGACCATTTAAATTTGCCTTTTAGTTAATTAGCGCTCCAAGGAAAATGCTCTTATTTGACTTTGCCTGCGAGATTTTACTCCAACAATGAGATTATTATGCCCCCCCCCCAGAGCTTGATGTTTGAGTGACACAAACAATACATCTTGCTGTGCCAAGTTTTCTGCCTGGGGCGTGCAGCAGCTACCAATCTGCACTGCCATGTAATCTCTCAGCCGCCATTCAGCAGCTAACAACCTCTGCAACTTGCTTTACTACTCACATTATGTTCACTCGCTCTCACACACACACACACACACACACACACACACACACACACACACTCCCTGTAGCTCAGAAGCAGTGCAGTGTGTCCTCGGTGTCCTGATGAGAAGCTGCTCAGGCAACAGCTCCCCCAGCACCCTGAGCTCATGACCATTATGTGGTTCAGCACCACGGAGCCCGTCGCACCAGGCAGTGGCACGGTGGTGCACAAGGGTTAATTGGTTCTGTACCATTCAGAGTGTTTTCAGCCTGTGAGCACTTTAAAACTGGACTAAAATACTAATATTTAGTGGGTAATGTATAGTGTGACTATCTCAGTTTAAACAAGTTAGCATGCTAACATTTGTTGATGTTTAAAATCAGCACTAAACACAAAGTACAGCTGAAGCTAATGTCATTAGCTTTTAAGTTATTTAATCATAAAAAATGTTATATAAACAGATTCTTACCTGCTGATGAAGGAAAAAAAAAAAGAAAAACTTCAGTTCATACAGTTAAACGTGGAAAACGTTCATGCGTTTATCAAACTCAGGAGCAATTTATCCACTAGATGTAACGACAGTCTGAACCGAAAATGTGCGTTTCCTTTAACCTGCTTAATGAGCAATATTTCGCATAAAATTGAAATGGAAACAATTATTTCGCATCCAAGTCGCGGCGACCCGGAGAGCCAGGTCCAACAGAGAGGCAGACAGCTGGAAATCCATCGCCACGTTTAATTGGAACGATATTGTGAGAAGAGAAAATCAGCTTTATTCACATGACGTCACCCAGTGGAAACACAGAACAGCCA
The DNA here is from genome assembly GCF_002814215.2 of Seriola lalandi dorsalis. Classification (NCBI taxonomy): domain Eukaryota; kingdom Metazoa; phylum Chordata; class Actinopteri; order Carangiformes; family Carangidae; genus Seriola; species Seriola lalandi. The sequence continues at coordinate 125,627 of NW_019524894.1, read as the reverse complement.
CAGTCGTGTTTTGTTGACTTTGACTCTATTTTGAGAAAAACTGAGATAGAAACTCTGCTACTGTCATCAGGATACGTTCTTCTTCTGCAATACCTTGAAAACATGTCAACTTGGTTTTGAATTGTAACTTCTTAATCAAGTTTTTGTGACAAAGCGATAATGAAAGTTAATTTAATCTGCGTCTTCCAGTTCTGGACCACATTGTGTGACTGGGTCAGATTTCACTTAAGAAAGCCGCCCATCCACTGGCACACAAATCTCATGTTGTTAAAATGGTGGGTGGATGAGTGACATCATTTTTGGAAATTACCACAAGATGCTGATTAAGGGCCTTTAAGAAATGCTGTAACTTTTAATTTCTTTTTGACAGACATTTAATGGGCAATTGATTATGAAATTAACCATGTTGCTGTTATATACATCGCACAAGCTGCAGCAGTTGCATCAAATAAATAAAGAACATCAAGATTCAGCATCAAAAAGCAAAAGCAAATCGAAATTTAATTTAATCTAGATTTTTAAATTTTCAGGAAAAAATGCCACAGTAAATTTCACAGGATTATTTTAAGAGTTGAGTGAAATATAATGAAGATTGAAGCAGAGCAGCTCAGAAGCAGGTGAGAAGTTTGTGTTGAGACAAAAACCAAACCTCTTCTGTATCACCATCGATCATGACTTTCCATTAGGAGACAGAGCGAGCGCAGTGG
>NW_019524894.1:123089-124590 GCF_002814215.2 Seriola lalandi dorsalis | reverse complement strand
CAGTGTAAGTGAGACACGTTTACATGCATTTACTCTTCGTGATCAATGAACTGACATCAGTTCTGAGGCCATTCTTCTTCTTCCTCCTCACAGATTGAACTCGTGGCGCCGCAGACGGACGCATGCCTCGCTGTAAATCATGATCAGTAACACCCGGGCGCTTCTCACTTTTCCTCCATTAGCGAGCGCCCTTGGTCCGCTCGCACTAAATCATATTTGCAGCGCATTTGTGTATTTGCTTGTGTTGCGAGTATTTGCAGCACATTTGATCTTTTCTGAATTCGTTTGTGTTCTTGTCTTTTTGAAGGTGAATTCTTAAGTTGAGCTCTCTGGGCCACCGTACTGTAGTGTGACCAGACAGTCCCCATTATAGTAATATATATATATAATAATAGCCTGTCCTGGGTGGAGTTGTGTCTGGCATTGTGATCGTTTTGGCCAACAGAGGGGGCTGGCTGCTAGCTATAGCTTCAGAAGTGAAGCTAAACAGCATCAAAGTAGGGTTATCCAATCAGATATTTCTTTTTTCTTGTCTCTAGGCAGAGAAAATATTAGCTGGCTCACTCATTAGTTAGGAGTTCATCGTCGTGTTAGTAAACTAACAAAAAACAAAACATGCTCAAAGCCCCACAAGTAACTTGAAAAAAATTGTTTATGTTGGGATTGCAATCGGCCTTCACATGACGATATTCACAACATGGAATACTTTTATGAAAAACACTTTTGGTTCTTTTGATCTCTGGACTCTTATGAACCAAAAGGAATGTAAATAACTGAGAATAAACATAATGATGACTCCCTCCCTTTGAAGCAGTCGTGAAGCCGATTGTCGGTCGCCCTTCACCATAGTTTATCACAGAACAATAGTTACCATGGTTAAAATACATGGGACTGTCCCCATTTGTTTCATAGGTAAAAACATTGGATATTTTAATGATATATTGGCCATCGAACTGGAAATATCCCCGGTTCTCATTTCAGAAATCTGGTCACCTTACCGTACTAATGTAAAGTCGTTGAAGCTCATATATGTATGTACATTGGAGCAGCGAACTACAGCCAGGTGTGACATGTGTGGGCAAAAAGCTTCAACCTCCATAGTAAATAAAACAGTCTTCTGCTTTGCTAAATTGTGTTTTAAATCAAACGTCCGCTGCCACTTTGTCCCATCCTTTAAAAGTCTTAAACGGTTCCTTCTTTGCTGCGCGGCCCTGATCAGGTTTTGGCAGCACAGTGTCTAAATCAGTCATGTCAGACAAGTGCAGTTGTCTTTGTGCTTAATACAATGAGATGGGGAAAAAAACTCTCTCAAACCACAACTCAATTATTCTGAGAGCTTTCCCAACTCCTCAGAGAAACAAGAGGTTGAGTTCTGGATGGGACTCATCCTCCGCGCACAGGTCCAGTCAGGATAATGAATAGCTTATTGAATAATTCATACTGAGGCACAAGTCAAAAACATAGGCTAATATGTTTGTCTTAGTATGATGGATGAGGGCTG
>NW_019524894.1:121947-122661 GCF_002814215.2 Seriola lalandi dorsalis | reverse complement strand
CCAGCTGCTGCCTCGGGGCTGCTCCTCATGCTCACGTCACTACGGCAGACAGGCCTTTATTTAGGATATCGGGATATTTATACTCTAAACATTCGGCTGATGCTCACGGAGAAGGAACGAATGCATGTCAGGTCACTTTAAGGCGACACACGTGGTGCTGTGGATGATCGATGTAATCTGAATTTCCTGGAATTAAACCTGTGACCTTTAGGCAAAGATCTTAAATGCGGTTCATGTAAAAGGAACTGCCTTAAGGTGCACACACTCCCTGCACATGTTACAGCTTCATTGTGTTTGTGTTGTTGTTGTTATTGGAGCCTGTTTTGTCCCAGATGTCACCCTAAAGATGTTTAAAGTGAACTCTTAATGCAGCATTGATGAATTCCATGTTTCCACAGTTGAACTATTGCAGCTCTGAGCTCTGACAGTTTAATTACTGTAATCTAAAGACGAATTGTAGCGTAATCTCTGTCATGGTTCGCGATTTGTATTCGCTGCCAGGAGGGAAATGGCATCGCCGCAAATCACACGAGGCCCTCTGGCAGCTGTCCTTGTCAAGGCTTTTTGATTTGGTGCGAGTGGACCAGAGGCACTCGTTCAAAAACTCGCTAATGGAGAAAAGTGAGAAGCGCCCGGGTGTTACTCATCATGATTTACAGCGAGGCGCACGTCCGTCTGCGGAGCCACGAGGAGCTCAATCTGTCAGGCCGTTCT
>NW_019524894.1:118726-120716 GCF_002814215.2 Seriola lalandi dorsalis | reverse complement strand
GAGAGTCACTCTGCTCTGGGGATTCAGATTGCATTTAATGGCCAAGAGACTGACGCACATACAGTGCTGCAGTTGGAGGTTATTCAGCGATACGTCGGCCTCAGCATCGCGTCAGGATGCACAAATAAAAATGAAAACTGTCACTACATTGTCTCATTCTGTCCCATATCTCCCCTCCCTCTCTCTGCAGCAGTGTCAGTCAGACACAATGAAAATGAAAATCTTCGTGACTCAAATTGGATTTGCACTGATGAAGGTCGTTTCACTGGGAGCAGAGAGTAGACTAATTCACCAAATAGGAATTGATTCTGATTGTTCGGCAGCTCCTCTGCTTCTGCCTCTTGTGTTCCTGCTCCACACACACACACACACACACACAAACATGCACACGCACACGCACGCACACACACACACACACACTGCGTTTCTCACAATTTCCAGACACTATTTGACCATGATTCAACATGTCTGGATGATAGTGTCCCCACAAGGCTCATGAACAGACTGAGTGAGGGTTTCATGACAAGAAACCAAATAAAATTCTCCAAGTCTGCGACAGTGTGATGAGCTGTGATGCATTTAATGTTTAATCTGTCCATATTAACTCTGAAGATAATTGTGTTACAAACCAAAACAAATTCCTCAGTGATGTTTGATACTTCTCATTTCTGATGTGGCAACTTCACTATGCAAACTTAAAGTTGTGGCGGTATAAGAGATCGCCCTCTGGTGGCAGGCTGCGGTACAGGTCATAAACCCCGCCCCCTCCATGGCAGCGGATGGGACCAAATTTTACTAGAATAACCACATCGCCTCCGTGCGAGACGCTTCGATTGTGTGTTTTTAAAACTTATTCCTGGGCTGCTGCTTCATTCTTTCATCCCTGAGCTCCGTGTCTCTGGTTTGACAGCACCGAGCTGGACAGGTGACAGGTGACGTTCACACAATCTCTGAGAGACGTTACACCAATGCCGATCGGAAGCGGAGCCGATAAATGCCAATTGAACCCTTTTCCGTTGCCGACAAAAGCCCGATGTTAGTGAGTCTTAGCAGGTTTTTGACCAGTAGAAAAGGGGTTTAATAAAGTTTATACTTCTAAGTTAAATCAAGTGTATTTCTAAAAAGCAAACTCTTGAAGTCGGTAAATCTAAGCTTATTCTGGTTGATATGATGTATTAGTTTGACTCAACACATCGTCTTTAAATTAAATTAATGTCAAAATGCGACGTTAGTTTTACAAAGACACTTTCACACCTGGACACTTTTTCTCAGCACCAGTTAGCGAAGCTGAAAAATGTTTCCTCAAACTAAATGTTGCACTTGTGAACTCCATTACAAACCTTCTCGCCCCTGTCCTCGGGTCACCCTGCAATGACTGGAAGCTGTTTTGTTTTTTTTAATGTCATTAAAAAAGGGCAGTTGAGGGAGCATCTACCAGGATGATACAGGCTGGTCTGGAGGGGGGGATTTTAAAAGGCCTCACTTCCCTTCCTTTCTCCCTCCATCTCTGCCTCTCTTTCACCGTGAGGGATTTAGTTCACCCGAGCCAGCGCTGGCACTGAATACACAAAACAGAAAAACACAGCTCACAGGGTAAATAGTTACTGAGGCAGCAATAAGAGATATTACAGATCTGCTCCGGGCTTTGCAGCCACACTGTAAAATAATATAGCAAAGCAAGCGTTAGATGTCTGGCTTTTAAAACTGGAATGGGGCAAAAGAAGAGCAGGAGAGGCGCTTGGAGAGACAGATAAAGGAGGAACATGAGGGAGGGGTGGAGAGAGTGTAAAAATATAGCAGTGACAACAGCAGGAGAAAAAGGTAGAAGAGGAAGAAGACTAAAGAGAATTGGTTTGTTTTGTGCAAGTGCTGAGGCGTGAAATGCAAAACAAATTCCTATGCATGAAGACAGTAAAGTATTATGTATAGGAGGAAAAAAAGGAGAGGTGGTTGAGGGAGCACATAAATCCTGAGAGATCTGTACACCCCC
>NW_019524894.1:115096-115916 GCF_002814215.2 Seriola lalandi dorsalis | reverse complement strand
ATATAGACATGAAAAGGTAGCTTGTGTAATGTGATGAAATGAGATCTGAGTAGGTGTCATTACCACCGCGGCGCGACCGAGCGAGGCTGCTAAAGAAATCAGAAGTTGTTTGAAACGTAAAGGCTGCTGCAGCTGGCAATCGCCCAGACCTGACTGTACGATACACTGGACAGTCAGCGGTCTGCGGATGTTTAATGTGGCCGTAAATTCAGTTTTCCTGACACTTCCTGTAAACGCCCCGTGGCTCCACGTTCGGGAAGTAGCCTGTGACAAAGCCTGACATCCCGCGGCTGCCCGGGGGCCACGTGTTACAGGGCTCCAAGAATAGGCTCAGATTTAATTTGCAGAGTCTTAATTTAATACTTGCTTGCACAGATGTACAAAGAAATGAGCGATAGGTCCCCGTTAATCATCCCTCCCTTTCACAGCGGTCATGAAGAGACAGACAGAATCCAAAGTCCATGTTCCATGCAAACACGTATTAAGCAAACGGCTTCAGCAGCCTTCGTCTAATTAAGTGGGTTTCTTCCAAAAATTGGTCTTGTTAGCATAAATCCTCTCCGTCTCTTTATGTGCATGGCGTCGCTGAGCCAGTTTGGCCTGAAGAGCGGCGGCTCTGGCTCAGGACGTACAGCAGGTCATCCGCTAATTGCAGGGTTGGTGGTTTGATCCAGCTCCTCGCGGCCGCAGGTCGAAATGTCCTTGGGCAAGACAATCATCCACAAATTGCTCCCGATGGTCAGACAGCTACCGTCATCGGAGCCCCACTGCCATCTCAATGTGTGTGTGTGTGTGTGTGTGTGTGTGTGTGTGTGTGTGT